>NC_044921.1:18351364-18380840 GCF_003576645.1 Ipomoea triloba | reverse complement strand
CCCCCCCCCCCCCCCCTCCTTTTTTTTTTACACTTTTAATAGACTTGAATTATACATCAGTCCATTGTATAATAGTCCACTCATATCTAATGGTTTTACAAAACCTAACACACGCACACACTTGCATAATATATGTTACAAGCATATGATTATGCGAGCTGAGAACTTAGTCTTCTTAAATAAGTCTATCTAGAGCTGGATAATGCTATAAAGAATGTCATCACACCTCATATTTGTCTATTTTCTCCTGATGACATTTGAAAAATAGCATATTCTTAAGATTATATTACAATACAGTCACTAGATTATCTACAGATAACGAAAAATAAAAATAGGGTTTGAATGTGGGCATAATGGAGTTACCTGAATTCAGACCATATCTCAAATGCAGAACCAGGAGGGAAGAACCGTCGGGAGGATCGAACAAGTGAAGTAACTGTCTCAAAATGCCGCTGTCTCAATCTCCATCCTTCTGGACCAGTATTCCTACTTCAGATATACAAACTCAACCTCTCAACTTATATTTTTTAAGGATAAATTGGACCAGAAAAGTTAAGACATACTCTCAACAGATTGGATTCACTGCAAAATTAACCAAGTGCAATTGACAAAAAGAAATCAAAATATAATACCTAAACATTTAGGGTGTGTTTGGTTCGCACATGGGAATCGGAATGGGAATGGGAATCAAATACTTGGTAATGGTAATAGGTTTTGGTGAAAGTATTTTGCATGTTTGGTAATAGGGTGGAATTGGAATATTTACCAATATTGATGTTTGGTTGTGTATGACCCTATAATGAGAATAAATGTTTTAAAAATACAAAAACAAAAAAACAAGGTAATTGATCATAATATAATGACATCCAAAGCATCAATATGAACAAAAAAAAAAACAAAACAAAACAAAAATCTAAAAGTACTAATGCAAACTTAAAAATTAGATTACCAAAAAGATGGAATGATACCACTTTTTAATTAGGGAATGAGATTTTTTATTGAAGGGGTAATCAAATCTCATAGTTGTGTTTTAAAAAGTTATCAACCAAACATTAACTATGATTTTGATTCCCATTCCTAGTGTGTAAATCCATGAACCAAACACACCCTTAAAATTAATTACAGTATCTGTCAAGTTTTTGCTTGAGGCTAGACTATAGTTTGTGTAATCTCCCTGGCTCCCTGCTGTTTTTGGCTTCTGTTGTTTGTTAAAGATTGCTGATTCAACCCATACCAAAAACGAAAGGAAAATTTAAGGACCTAGTTTTCTGTTCTCCATTTTCCAGCTTCAATTTGCTAAAAAAATTTCAAGTTCTCATTTCCACTGGAAACTATAAAACATGTTCAAATTCAACTGTTTTCCAATTTTAAAACTACAAAATTATTTAAAATATAATTGTTTCTTCATAAAAAAAAAAATGCATATGCCAGTGTTGGTGGTGGTGGTGGTGGTTGGAGAATGTAATGGGGGTTAGGGTAGGTAAACTGAACAGGGATGATAATGAATATACTTGTGGTGGTGAATAGGTACATAGGTGGTCGTGGGTGCATGCAGCAAGAGGTGGAATACATAAGTGGTATCTAAGTAGGCAGATAGCAATAGGTAGAAGAAAGCAATGATTATAATAATAATAGAGGTAGTGGCGGTGGTGATGGTGAGAGGTAGGTAGTTGATGTTGGGGATAGGTAAGTAATGGCAGATGGGTGGGTGAAGGTAGGGATAAAAGATAGGTAAAGTGGAAACTCATAAGTAACAATAATGGTGATTACAAGTAATGATATGTATATGTTTGTATTTGGACAACATTTAAAAAAAAAAAAAAAAAAAAAAAAAAAAAAGGAGTATTCTTCAAATTCATTTGTTAAGTTGGAAAATGGTATTTTACATTTTGTAATTTGAAAAAATAGTCGACTTTTGAACAAAACACTCTATTTTTTATTTTTATAAAAAAAAAACTGAAAAATTATCTAGTTACTAAACAAATCTCAAGGCATGTTCAGTAAACAGAAAATTTTGGAAAACAGTGAACACACAGAGAATGTGTTCATGTTATTTTTTTTCCTCCAAAGTGGAAAACTCTCTCTTGTTTTCTAATTTTCCAGAAAACAACTATTTTTTTTCAAAATGGAGAACACGAATGCACAATACTTTTTAAAAAATTTCACCCATGTTGTATTCTTTCTCCATGAAACCATGGAACAAGTTGGCAGAACCCAATGGCTTCAAACAGATTTGTATTTGGCACCAATGTCATTGGATTTCCCAATTTCCCATTCAAATTAGTAAATGGACTTACTTGATGTCACAATTTTAAGCCTCACTACAACTAATGTGACGGCCTAGGGCCTTTGGAAGAAAGAATTATTGTGTATACGTAACTTGCCTTGTGAAGTGGGTGTGGACCAGAGTATTGTAGAATGGGCGCCACTGGACCTTCAAATTCAACTTCTTTCTGTATTTATTTAATATCCTTACCAAGAGATTTCCCCATCTAACCTGATCAAAGCCAAATGAACTGCCATCATAAGTAAAGAGACAGGTAGATTTACAGCTGCAGAAATGCAGGGTAATTTTGGAAAGAAACAACACCTGAGCATAAAGTTTATTTTCAGATACTCGGAACAATTCCAACCCAAATTCGATAAGACCTTTCACATCTTCCATGTACAGTTCACTTCTTGCCTTTATGAAGCTGCAGATAAAAGAGACAAAATTTCAGTATGTGATATACACCTATTTCTATAAGGAGTTTCATAAAAAGTGTAACGGATACCATACATAAATAAAACCAAATTTCCATGTATAGTTAACCATCTTCGATGCAGTCAAAAGAATTAACTTCCTCTGCTTACTCTCATAAATCTATGAAATATGTGTGTTATTTTGCAATAACACATTTGTTCAAATGTAACTTTCAAAACCACTATCCTTAAAAATCATGGAAATGCCTTCCACTTCCTTAACCCGGATTAAAACATAAAGATGAAAATTCTATTTCTCCTACAAGCCTACAACATAACTTTACTATAAACAGTCTTTCTATACACACTAATCAAGCAAATTTACCTACATAAAACCTCCAACCACAATACACACATTTACAATAGCAGTTATATAATTTCTTTGTTATTTGTCTCCACACTCTTAAGTGCATAAATGTCTAAAAAAAACAAGTAAAAAAAATACTCACTCACTTAAAAACATCAAAGCCATATTAGATGCATGAACTTGCTGCATAAGCATTTGCAACACAAACACACTCAATAACACTAATTTCACTCACTTCAACAATTCAAAAGCCACTCCAACTTAAAAACCAAAACAACAAGAATAACTGTTGTATTAAAGTTGACGAACTGAAATTAAGTGTTTAAACAGTTTGATGACAGCCTAAGAGCAAGCAATTCCGTACCAATCAATCAAACACGGATACAATTAAACACGAAGAATTCAGGAAAATCAGAGCTAAGCTTACAGGTCGAGAACAGATATCCATTTCAGCGTAGCGTAAACCGAATCCGGATCGTCCGGTTTATAGGCTTCCTTAGCCGACTTCACCACTCCGGCGAACGCCTCCTTCTCTTTCACCGCCTGCTCCGCCACGGGCGGCGGCAGCCAAGCGTTATAGAGATGCATTCCTGATTTCGCCTTTCTATCTCTACGATTCAACAACGAAAACCCCTCTCTGGAATGTGAATTATGCAGTATTGCCAGCCTCTATACATAAACACTATATATATATAGTGTGTGCTGCTGTTCCCCTCCCAAGTGTTGCATTTCTTTTTTGACAAGAAAAAAGTTGAATCGGAGGTTGACGGGTAACCGGGCCGGGCGGTAGGTAATGGAGCTCTGCTTAATTAATTTTTTGGTTGACTTGTGGATTAACTTTAGCTTTTTTAGTGAATTGATATTTGAGATTGATAGTGGTTCTCGTTGAAGATAACTCCAGGTACATGTGGGGGCTCCGGATCCTGCTTTTCCAGTCTAGCTTCTAGCTTGGTAGGATCCTATTGTATTTGGGTACACAAAACTACACATTTGGGTTGGAAATGAAGGTGTAAAGCCGCGTTTGGGTTACCTCCCGGCAGTTTTTTTTTTTTAAGCATCTTATTAATTATTATTAATCTAATAAATAAATAATACAAACGGGAAGGATAGCATCCCTCCCAAGTACTGGGATAGACTTAGAGCATCCATATCAGTTTAGTTTTTTACACAATTTTTTAAAAGTCAAATAGTAGAGAGTGTGTGAAAGAGAAAATATAAGAAAAAAAGAAAAGTAACATTGTCATAGTATCATCTCTTTCTCTCTCCTTAGAAATCACAAAAAATCATATCTTGCCGGGGTTAAAATTTGCTATTCCCTATCCTTCTTCTGATGCTCTTAGAGCATCCTCAATAGTGTGAGATTTTTGATAAGTTTTTTTCATATGTGACTGCGAAAAAGAAAATGAGATGGGAGAAAAAAAAAAGGAAAAAAAAAAACAAAATCAAAATCTTAAAAAAAAATACATATTTACATGCTCGACTTGGCGCGAGAGTTGCGCCTCACGCGTTGTGAAGCGCGACTCTTCCCCTCAGTAGTGGGCCCACTCACTGCCAAAAACCCCATTTTACAGGAGAATCTCACACATTATCTCTCTTCACGCTCTCTCGTCCACATCACACAACTTTTTTCTTAAAAACTGTGATAAATCTTCGATTGGGGATAGCCTTAGAGCCAGAGTCCAACTGTTCGCTGAACGCGGAATAAAGCATTAGATATAACTTCGAAAAGAACTTAGTACTATAAATTATGGCAATGGTCTAAGATAAGGCCTGTATAGGACAAATCACGTTTGTTTTTCGGGATAGCTTTGATAACGTTCCAGCAGTCTAATTACATGCGCACCTTCCTAATGTTCTTGTCTTTAAGCCAAGATAGTGCCTCCCGGCATGCCATGGCTTTCACCTGCTTAGGAACTTGGTTACACACTACTAGCCCATTGATAGCAGCGATATATTTACCATCTTTGTTAATAAGAATAGCTCAAAATCCCGTGTTTCGTGGAAGAGGGCAGCGTCAACTTGGCACCAAACGTACACCTCCAGTAAGGAAGGATTGTTACATGGAGCAGCCTCTATCGTTATCTTTATTCCTAAGTGAAGACTAGTCACTAGATCATCTGTCTACTACTCGCGATATCTCAAAGGCTTTGGGTTTCTTTCCTTCCCAAACAAGAACATTCTGAGTCTACCATACGTGATACATGAGGAAAATAGCGTTGCACACGAGCTCTTTCGTCTTCGTCTTCATCTTGCTCTCTAACCAGCTACGAAGCCTGCCAATTGTCACTCCTACCAAGTCTGAGCAACATTTGCACAACCTAATAACGCATGGAAAGTGGTTTCGACTTCGACTAGAGACACTAGACAGTAGCATTCAAGCTCCACACCACGTCATCCAATGTTATCCACTTATCCCTTGTAGGAAAAACCACCTAAATAGCATGCCAAACAAACACTATCAACTTAGGAAAGAGGTTCAGTTTCCACAACGGATTCTAGGGAGTGAAACCAGCGGTTTGAGGCCTAGGTTAAGTCCCTCCACAAAGTGACATGTACGCACCTTTTACTATGTAACATCTTTTCTTGTCCTCTGTCCAAAACCACTCATCAAGGTACCCCCGCAAAGGCACTAGTCTATGCACCAGCTCCTTATCTCTGTTCTCGAGTAATTGCTCAACCCTCAACATATTCTAGTGTCTCGTATTGTCATCGATAAAATACACCACCGTCATATTAGTTCCCCCGGTCATCATTGGCATCTCCACCATGTGATTCGTAGTGTGAGGAAGCCAAGTAGTGTTCCACATAATCAAGGACTTTTCTTGCCAATTCTTCTTTTTATTTGACTTTTTAACAAGGTTTGGTTGGTCATGATACTCCTCAATGCGAAGTTGGAATTTGGGTGAAGCTTGTCAGATAGCCGGGATTCCTCCTCTTCGTAGTACTTCACCTTCATTAAACGAGCCATTAAACAACAGGGGTTAGATAGCAGTTGTCATCCTTGCTTACCAAGCAATGCTAAATTGAAGTTATGGACATTTTTGAACCTCATCCCGCCATACTCATTAAGAGCACAAAGCCTGTTCCAAGACATCTAGTGAATGCCTCTTCCTCCGCGTTGCTTCCCTTTCACCAACATCTATTTAAAAGCCCATTGATTTCCTCACATAGAGACAAAAAGAAGATATGTGCTCATGGTATACGTGGGCACGACTTGGGTGACTGTTTTCAAGAAAGTTTCCCGGCGATATTTCTAAATGAACTTCTTGCTCCAACTCCGTATTTTGTTGCTAATCTTTTCCTTAACATAGTTGAAAACTTGCCTTTTATTTCTACTGATATCTTACAACAAGCCCATGTATTTACCAACGTCATCAACCATTGTGACATTAAGGAGATTCGCCATCTCCGCTCGGGCAACATGATGTGTATTACTATTGAATATTATAGTGGATTTGTTGAAATTTACTGATTGACCCAAACATACCTTGTACTTGTTTAACACTTCCTTGATGATCAAAGCCTCACTTGAGATTACGTAAAAAAAAAACAATAAGTTGTCATTGACGAAGAACAAATTAATGATCGAATGGGTTTTCCTCAAGATTTTAAGACCATAAATTCTACCCAACTTCTCATCCTCATATAGCAACAAAGAAAAGCCTTCCACGCGAATAATGAAGATAAAAGGGTATAACGGGTTGCCCTATTAGATTCCCCATGTAGGCATGATGGTTTCCGTCAATGAATCATTAATCAAGACATTATAGCTCACCGATGTAACACATTGCATAACTAGGTTAACCCATCGCATTGCATAACCAGGTTAACCCATCTACCATCAAATTCGAGCGTATGTCCTACATGTTTGTGACATAAATAGTGCCCAACTTTCGTTCACGAGCTATGTATTCTCAAACTTAAAGTGTTTACGCGCGATGTTTCTGAATTGCGGCGCCACAAAGGAGTAGAGTGCCGAGTGATTTGAATTTACTATTACCAGGTTGTAGATAGTCGCTCAATCAAATATCTCATTCCAATAGGATGAAGCCACAACCTTGTCAAGCCTTTCCTCGACCCAAGTGTACGATCATCTCCCTCGTTCCCTGGTGTATAGATACACAGACATCACAATATCAAAAATTCACAATCACTAAGTGTGTTCCTAAACCCTTGGATTAGGGGTTCTAGATAGGCAAGTTGCCGCATTTTTCTGATTGTCATTCCAAATCATTGAAGTCGACGATGACTAACCAAGGGAGAGTATACTTTGTATGGGGCAGCATCGGATGATTCCAAGCCTCCAGCTTCTGGTGGCGTTCAGGGAAACCATAATGACTGGTAAGCCTCCAAGGTTACATGTTGAGGAGTTCAATCCTAACATCGACGTGGTTTTAAGAATATCTAATGAGACTAATGGTGTTCCTTCTCCTCCATAGCATAATCAAACCTCATACTCATCATTTTCTTCCAACACAAAAATGGCACTCAAAGCCTAGTTTAGCTATGAACCTCTCAGCGTACGATTGATCAAGTAAAGTTTCCATCAAGAAAACGAATTTGGGCTTCTTACTAGACACTAGGTCCACCACCTCACAAACTATGTGCAAATTACCCAAGTCGCAACAATTCCATCTTAGAGTGCTCATTGGACTGGGTAGGGCTAAGAGCCAGTACCCGCTGAGAATAAGTTTTTTGTGTAGTCAATGGTCATGAAGTCCCTGGTAGACCCGTCATCCCCGTTCTTCCTCTTACGTTCAACCACTATGATGTTTTCATCAGCATCAGTTATCTGCATATGCATATTAAGGACCATGCATGCCTATTGTCTGTCCGAAAGATCGGGGTCCCCCCTCACTAGCTATAGGGAATTAAACTGATTGCCCTGTCTTCTAAGGTTAGCCCAAATGTGAGGGCCATAGAAGTATTGATCCAGTTATAAGGGGGGTCAAGCGCCATCGAGCATACAATCTTGCCACAGAAGAAACAGAAGGTCGTTAGTCGTTCGTATTTGAATGTGACCCAAACCGAGCTACCATCGCGTTTAGTCAACTTCATCATGCGTTTTAGTGCATTGTTTACATCAAACTCAACCCTAATATGTTCGAAGCCCTTCCACACCACCCTGACATTACCTGTATCATGTTTCACGAACTTGCTCAAGAAGTTGCCTATCATCTCCAGACCGATAGAGAGGTATAGTCGTTTGGTAAGTCATACACCTACAACCAACTTGTTATTGTGTTGAGAACTACATTAATCGCATGTTCGCCTGGTTCCAATAGTCTACATGCTAGCATGATATTCTCAAGAGACCATGGTCCATCATCTATGGCGCGCTGAGCTTTCTCGGGGTGAAAGAATTTGAACTAAAAAATGTTAGACTGAACTTGGACAATCCGTACACTCTTAAGCGGTCTCTAAACCCATGAGCCACCATGGAGAGCGGGAACTCCGCCGTTCCTAACAAGAACAATGACTGCAGGTCTTACCCATTGTACAAGTTTGTGAGGGAGGGACTCGGAACGGAACTTCTCATCGGCGAGAAGGTTAGGTCGCTAGGAGAAGAGTGCGACAAGGTGTTCACGTATCCAATTCGGACTAGAGAAGGAGAAGAATTGACTATGGCCAAGTATCACTTTCCATATTCAGACTACACATACAAAGACGGTTTTACACTTTTACCCCTAACATTAAACATTATTTGGTGAATTAAAATTTTTTGATCAAATTTGACCGACAATTTGACTGGAGTAACCAAAATTGATAGAAATTGAATAGTTAAGTTACAAAGTTAACAGTTTTGAAAGTCATGAATTACAATTAACAAGACCACAACAGTCATAGGGCCAAAATGATGACAATTTACTTTTTTATTTATTTTCTCCATATTAAGGTGGCATTAATGATTGTTTAGAAAAAATAGTCACAATTTTTTTTTTGAAAAACTCAATTCTTTATAAGGTAGTATCCATTTTATACTTTTTAAAAACTTTTTCAGTTCAAAAGACTCAATGCACGCACCACCGGGTTTGATCTGGTCACAACTATTGACTCTGTTGTAATATAATATCTGTTCATAGCTACTTTATCAACCAAAGGAAGTACAAAGAGCCAATATCGGCCCATTGAGGCTCGAATCTACCCTCTGACTCTGTTGTAATGTAATATCTGTTCATAGCTACTTTATCAACCAAAGGAAGTACAAAGAGCCAATATCGGCCCACTGAGGCTCGAATCCACCCCTCCTATGTGGGGTGTAATCGAGTGCTACTAGATCACAAAGTCTTTGGCTATTTTCAATAAAGTTAATCATTTTGTTTGTTTAATATTTATAAAGAAAGGGTGACAGAGTAGATATTTGGGGTTTTTGCATAGCTTTTTTAAGCTTTCGTCCACTAGACGACTGACATCCCATGATTGAGGAGGTGTAGTAGGAGCAGCATGCGAATTGGCAACCACAAGCCATCCTTAAACAGTAGAAAGTTGTCTACTTTCTTCCCCACCAGGCCACCACTCCTACAATAGTACTACTACCAGTAGAACAATACACAATTTGGTGATATGCTAATCTTTCATTCAATAAATACTCCTTTTCCCTTCTTCACGTTTTTCTCCACCCACCCAACAACAACAACAATCGTCCACTACCTTTCACTCTCTCTGTAGACTCCTCCAGCCGGAGAGATCGGTGGATTTGCGGTCATCGGAACAGATGTCTTCCGGCAGGTTTATGGCGTACTCGCCGTCCCCTTCCTCTCCCCACATCGCCGCCCTTCGCTCCACTTCCTCCTCCCTCGTCGACCAGGAAAAGTAAACCCCATTCCGGATCTTTCTGATTTTCTGAATATACATATTAATTTTTTTTTAATGTCATCAATTTATACTGGTCCGATTGTCTTTTGCTGGCTTGCGAACTTTTTGATCTGAATTCAATTTTTTTTTTAAACTAATTGAAAATCTGGTGGTACTTTTCTCTATTGCTCTGTTTCAGTTGACTTTGATGTGGTAATATGTGATCAGTTACACTTGAGTTCAATCAGTTGATGCTTTTCTCTGGATGTTTGTATAAGAAAAGAATTGCCCCCTTTTTCTCAATTGATCTGAGCTGACAAATAACTGGTTTAGTGGCTTAGTGCTGTGTCAGCTTTATTGTGTTTTACCAGGAATCAAAGTTTCTTTTTCTTGTGTGAACTAGTACTTAACTGCTGCTTAAGTTAACAATTTCCAAGCTTGATGATGATAATGTGTAACATTCTGTTGTGCTTATTGGCTTCACCTTAGATATTGCACCTAAAGTGTATTTGCTACTTCCAGCAGAGCTCAAAGCAATTATTAATTTGAATCTATGTACTCTTTCATCATTCCAAAATCAATCTCCCATTGGCTGCAGAGAAGTATGTAAATGTCCTCTGAACATAGAGTTAATTCTAATATTTCTCCCAACTTAAAAGTGGTCAAGAATGGTCCCTCTGTTATTAAATTGGACAGCAATGGACCTTTACTAGAGGTTTGTTAATGGAAACATTTCCACACAACTTTTAATAGCAGTGGACCATTCTGTCCAATTTCCAGTAGTTGAAACGGGCCACTTCTGTACAATTTATGGTGCAGTGGTAGTTCCCAACTATTGGAAATCAGACAAATGATCCTTTCATCAGGCTTTCTAGTAGAATGGTTAATAGGACCAATTTTGTTCATTTCTCAACAGTTGAGGGCATTTCTTAATCACGTTTTAAATCATGGGAAAAGTAGGAATTGCTACTATATTTGAGGAACCAAAGGTCAAATTAATGTTACCATATAAAATTAGACTTCATTCCAAAATCAGTCTCCTGAGATGTCCAAATAAAGGAGTTTATTCCAAATATTTGGGAGCCATCTGCCTGGGGATGTAAAAATGTGGTTGAAGTAATAGAAACACTCTTGTTGCTCAGAGCAAGGTCTGTTTATATTTGCTGGTCACTAATTTATCTCAATGCATGTTGAAAGGTATCTTGCGGAGTTGCTAGCTGAGCGCAACAAGCTTAGTCCATTTGTGCCCGTGCTTCCTCTTTGCTATCGGTTGCTGAACCAGGGTGAGTTTTAACCTCCACATGCAATAACTACTGTCTGTTTGAAATTGAATACCACGAGAAACCTTTCTCTTCTGACCATGAAAATTTAGGCTTATTAGTAAATATTTAGTTGTGACATGAGGAGTTATAGAAGTGAAAATATGGAAGAAAGATTGAAACTTTTTCTTTAAGAAATTCCTAGCCAGCATTCTACCATGCTCATGTATTCCTTATAATTCTTCAGGTCCCATTTGGAAGTTTTTAACCAGAGCTGCCATTGCCTTGGCAGATTAGTGTTGACTTGGTTATATAGGATGCCTTCTGTTGGGTCAATATAAGATTTATAAGTGTGGTCAATATAGGATTTTCCATTTACATTATGAACCTTTGGTGTCTTGGCCTTCACCCAGTCAATATTGGTGGCTGCTAACTAATTGTTAACTAATGCTAACTGGTACATCTTATTCTTGAAAATTGACATTTTGAAGCAGAAATATTGCGTGTAACTACAATCTTGGAGAATGCATTGATTTTAGATCAAAGTGGGCTTGAACATGCTAGCCCCATGGCTTCAGGAGGATTATTTTCAAATGCAGGAGCTAACATGGACAGATGGGCATCACGATTTCAATCTGAAGTATGGATACTAACCATTAACATAACCTCTTTAATCTAATTTTTATTTTCAAAAGATTCTGACACAGTTTTTCTACTCTGAATGCTGACTTGATTACTTCTTTTAGGTGCTTTTAACTTAAAACTTCACTTTTTTCATGACAGGCAGTTTGAAGCTAACAACGTCAGGACTGATTTATAGATTTAGCTGAGCACATTGATTCAGTACTATGCTTGTATTTACTAGTTGTCTTATCATTGAATTAACCTGACCTCCTCCTTCTCATGTCCTAATTTTCTATCAAAATGATTGTGGTATAAGGCATAATAGGGTTGTCTCTCGTTCTCTGTCTATACCCTGATAACTTTTATTAGTGCATTCTTGATATTTTTCCTAAAAGAATATAACCATTTTACTCTGGGGCCCTATTAGAGTTCTGCTCTTCAATTATGCTAACCATATATTTGGGGATGGTTTAGTTAAATGTCAAGTATTGCAATACAGATATAGAAATGTGCAGAATATCAAATTTGCAAGTTTTTTCATGGTACAGTTGAGTACTTTCAAGGTCGTGTGGATGATAACAGGGTTAATCAATAATTTTTTTGAGATGCATATATCTAAATTATATTACATGTATCCAGAAGTTGGCTTGCTATATACTGTATATTCCCCTGTATTAAGGAGTGGCTTGATGTTCTGGTATCTGAGGTTCTTTCAGCAGTACTCTTGTACTCAAGTCGGTAGCTATAGGGAATGAATCCTCTGCAATGCAGTTTTCTTTGCAAAGGATAGTATATGACAATGTTAGCATTTATGATGTGCAGAAGATGTCAGGTCTAGTGCAGCCCTCCAGTTCTCAAAACTGGCTTGGTGGTCAAAGTAGCTCATCTGGCCTTATTGTTAAGCGATCAATCAGAATTGATATTCCTCTGGAGCAATATCCCAGTGTATGTGGTCTTCATCCATCCTGTCCTCTCGTGATTCTTGATCAGGGTATTATACCAAAATTTACCCCAATGCTAATTAATCACTGGTGCAGTACAATTTTGTTGGTCGCCTCCTTGGACCTAGAGGGAACTCTCTTAAGCGAGTGGAAGCAAGTACAGACTGCCGTGTTCTGATTAGAGGATGTGGAAGCATCAAGGACCCCTTAAAGGTACAATTTCGTACTCCTATGTTCAGTTTGCTTATTGTGTTAGCACTTAGCATGCATCTTTACTTCCACATCTGTGATCTGTGTATGGGAAAATGGAAATAATCCCAACTTTTGTTTTATCTTCATTACTGATTGTTTCCTTTGATTGACATTACCTTTGTAATAATTAGTTCTAAGCCACTAACTATGAAAGAAACAAAATGTATTGGCCTTATTTCAAGTACCTGCCAGTATTTTTTTTTTTTTTTTGATACATTGGGTTTCCCAACTTACGCTAGGCTAATCCTAAGCCTCCAGAACCCCTGCCAAAGAGTTGTTGGAGGAGGTAAATTGCGAGTCGCCTAAGCAGCCTCCTACTCAGTCCCTGGCTTTGACTCTGCACACAAGGGATCCATCTCCACACTTCCGCCAACTTGGGCAGCCCAATTTCCAATTTAGGGAGCCTAAGGGCCCAAACTCTAGCCTGGGGAGCCCTAGCTCCAAGATTTTGGTGGGAGTCGAACCCCCACCCTGCCGCTGGAGTGGTGACTTTAGGTTGAGCTAGCCCTGTGGGGCACTTGCCAGTATATTTATATCAAAGGATCAACTCCTTCCGCTCAAAAAAAAAAAAACATAAAATAAATTACATATTGTTCTCTTGAATTTTAAACGATCTTTGATGCTTTTGCAGCAAAATATAAGTACTTTTCTTGTATTTGATCTAAACTTTTTCATGGATATAAAAGCAATAATCAAGTTTATTATTTACTGCTATTCAAAGGAAGAATTGATGAGAGGTAAACCTGGGTTTGAGCACTTGAACGAGCCCCTTCATGTAATCGTGGAGGCAGAACTCCCAGTGGAGATAATTGATGCTCGGTTAGCACAAGCACGTGAGATACTTGAAGATCTCCTCAAGCCCGTGGTAATAATTATTTCCTAATTCTTTGGTGAAGTAAAGAAGATGAGCAAGATGAAGAGATAACATTATGCTTTCTTATTCTTACATCCGTGTCTTCCACATGTTGTTCAAAAGCAGGATGAATCTCAGGACTTTTACAAAAAGCAGCAGCTACGCGAACTTGCAGTGCTCAATGGTACACTTCGTGAGGAAGGTTCCCAAATGTCTGGTTCCATGTCCCCCTTTAACACCCTCGGGATGAAGAGGGCCAAAACCACCACGGGGTGATAATCTTTCAGTTACCTGGCTTTGAAGCTCGCATGTTGATCATCTAGGCGCTACTACGCAGCAGTATCGACGCAACACTAGTTGCAGTGCAGCCTATGCCTTCCTTCAACTCTCGTCGGGGCACTGGCACCGTCATTTACCAGTTCTATGATGTCTATATGTGAATATGATGCAGTTTGTGTTAGTATTGCATGGAGATGGAGATAGTTGTTGGCGTGAAGGACCAGAGTACAAACTACGGGTATGGTTTTGCTCGACGCATTTCTCCCTCCCAGACTAGATAGTTTTGTTTCGTCGACAGCTTTACAACACATCTATCTAGTGTGTTATTTCATTATTAATGTTAAAGTTGTGATGGAGTTTGATGTGGGGATAATTCTGCCTGTAGTTGAGTATGCATTGCATTCAGAGAGGTGAAATGCAATGGTTTAATTTGTATCAACAACAGAGTATTATTATTTGTCTCATTTCATAAAATCATTCTTTATTTACGAAGTTTCAATTTGATACAACTAGAAACATAATCGTGAATGTGATTTTGATCAAATGTAGTTATGAGTACTAAACTGAACAAATACATGGAGGCACAAATTGATACTTCAATTACTACGGGAGAAAGGAAATAATCTAAAACCCTTAGAATTTTTGCTCAAGAGCTACGGGAAGAGCTAAATCGCGAGTCGCTTGTGAGTCTTTAGGTTCTCACCTCTTTACCGGCGAGTCGCTTATGAGTCTCTAGGTTCTCACCTCCTTACCGATATTTACGCATAAAGAGTTTTATCATCTCTGATCGATCAAGGTTGTTGGAGTAAGATTTTAAGATGATTGGTTGAATCAAGTGAGCTAATTCAGTGAAATTATGTTCTTTATTTTATATTTGTAAGAGGGTATAAATCAAATTATTTCACAAAATCTTAAAAATTTCAAAACTGACCATGGGAGGGTGTTCCTCATCCCCACGTCATCTTGGTCTCTTCGCGATCAGAATCCGAGTGGGGAATTGGATGCTCCAGCATATTCAATGATAATAGTCATCCTATAGTATCTAGTATATAATTTAAGATCACACTTGTATGAGACCGTCTTAAAGATCTTTATTTGTGAAACAGGTTGAATGTATATGAAAATTTAATCCAATATAATACTAATTAGAAATAAAATGTTTTTTTTTTTGAAAACAAATAAAATGTTTGTTAGTTTTATAGAAAAATGTGATACTTTTAAATCAAAATATAAAAGTATTACATTTCTCCATATAAGTATAAATATTTTATTCTTTATTGATATTACATTTTTCAATATAAGTATTATATTTGTTGCTGACCAACACGTCACACGAGCAAAGATATGTGAGACGGTGTCTACACACATTTTTGCCTATAATTTGTTATTCCTACCCATCTATCTAAATCTTTCCTAGAAAAGTTTGTTGCTTAATCATGTGTTTGCAAATGCTTCAACGTACACTTGCACGAACCAAAAGTACTAAAATTAAAGTGTTAACCAAATACTCCGTGTTTTTAATATCACATGCAAAGTAAATAATAAGATACTTTTAAGTATAAAAATAATATTAAAATATTTATCCTTCAATTACTATACATGCACATGTGATACAAACTAAGTCATTGAATTATATATATATAATCATTTTTAATCCCTAATTTAGAGCACCCCTACCAGAGTTTATATTGAGTTTTTGTCAGATGAACAACCAACTTGGCGAGAAGAGAAGAGAGAGAAGGGAAATGAAGCATTGCGGGCACGTGCAGTGCACGCTGAGGTGCGTCTGACAAATTTTTTTTAATATCAGATTTTTTTTTTATCTCATCCTATTTTCTCTTTCCTAATCACACTTAAAAAAATTTCTCAAAAACTACGAAATAACACCATTGATAAGGATGCTGTATTACCGGAACCTATAAAAATTGATGAGGAGATTGCAGCTAGGGAAACATTAATGATTGTGTGGCTAAGCTAGCTACCTGATAAGGACGTCCAAAACAAAAGCAAGTGGATACCCAACCAAATAGAATTCAAATGGTCAATCCTATTGGCGAGTCTACTAGGAAAGTCAGTCTGTGTCCACTCACTATTATATTATATTGATCAGATCTGTTCTGGAGAAATTATTAGAGAGGTCTCCCTAAAACAACAATGGTTTGGATTAAATATTCATCATCAGCTTGTGTTGTTACCACCTACTCCATACTTGTGTTGTCTCTCCATTTTCTTACTACTTCCTCTTCCTCCTCCTCATCAGGTATGTATGTATAGTATCTGTTAGTTTCACAAAAACTAATTAAGATTTCTTTCTTTCCATTGATATGATATGATCTTCACTCACTGTTAGATATTTTGGTAATTAATAATTGTATATATGGTTAATTATATTTGTGCAGATGAGGGTGTGCTTGTTTCTCAGTATTCCACTGAGACTACTGGGATTTGGAGGAACCTCCTTCAGGCCAAGATACGTATGTTTCCTTCAATTCATTCTTAATTTCTTCATCCTCTGGCCCAATTTTGACTTTTTTGATTACTATTAGTTATTTGAATTGATTAAAAAAAATAATATAAATATTTGGTTAATAAGTTTTTGTAACTCTAAAATACTAAAATTCAAAATGTTACTCAAAGCAACCTAATTATACCAAACAGCTATCAGCTAGCTAATAACTAATTTACTAATCACTTCTTTACAATCAGCTAATGTTATCAACTACTCATACCTTTTAACCCAATTAGTTGACATCTGTTTACCAAAGAGGGTCATTGTTTCATCTAATTTGGCTGCAATGGCACTAACAATATACGGAGTAATATATATTTTCATAATTTAATTTCTTCCGATCCATATAAATCACTATTCAATCCCTTCAATTCTCTCCATGCAGTAAAAGCTAGCTAGGATAGGGGATAATTAATGATATAAAATGGAAATAATAAATTTTTAAGTATGGTTTCATGATCTATAAGTCACTTCTGAAACTCCAAGTGCTAGGATATATATATAGGCCTTGGTTTTATATGATCTATATATAGCAGGTCAATGGTTGGACTAAAGACCATTTTCGTATATAAATAATATTGCAATGTCTGTAGAGGCAATTGAAACACTAATTAATCTTAGAATGTATGTTTAATTTGAGTTAGAAAAAGTTGCTGTGCTAAAATAATTATATATATGCTTTTAGTTAGTTATGGTGTTTTAATTGTTGGGTGTATATATATATATATATGCAATAATAATGCAGCTTGTAGCAAGAACTTTGAGTTTGAGAACTATACCATTCTCACCAGCCAATGCAAAGCTCCATACGAACCATTACAGCCATGTTGCGACGCCTTTACACAGTTCGCATGCCCTTTTACCCAATTTTTGAATAATCAATCTACAGACTGTTCCGATCTCATGTTCAACTACATCGACCAAAAAGGCGGTTTTCCAAAAGGTCTTTTCTCCAATTGCAAAGGAGATCAAGATGGCCTAATTTGCGCTGCACCACCACCTGATTTAACTGCCGGAGTCACAGTGGGACTGGGGGCACCCCCACCCATTCAATTCCTGTTTTATACCACAACAACCCTCGCTGTTGTAACTTTTTTGTTTTTAATCTCTTAAATCATTATTATGTGTAATTCAGGATGATATTCACAACTCTAATTAAATTATCATAAATGTATGTATGAATTAAGATTTGATGTAAGATTGAATAAGCTTTTTGTTTGATTTATCATTTATCAAGTAATAAACATATAAACACTATAGCTTAAGTTTTTGTATACGCAATTGTTATTATTTGTTACAAATTTTCTTGATTGTTGTAGTTTTATTGGTGCACTTAATTTAAAATCAGAGTTTCAATAAATTGTAATGATTTTTGTGAATCTTTAATATGATAAAGTAACAAAAATAAATGAATAAATAACTGATATTAATTTAATAGTAGGAATTAAACACCGGCCCATTAGTGGTAGCTTTCTGCCTGTGGAATGAAGGCATGGTCACATGGTTGTATTGATTTATTGCCGACCTAACGTAACCCCGCGATGGGACTTAAATTAAATCTTCGACTCTTGGAGCTTTCCATCCTTTGAAAATATCTTTAAAACAAAAAAGAGCTTGAGGGCAATCATTATGATCCATATCATACTATAACATAATAATATGCATTCAGTTCACAAATAATATACTTTAGTATATTAAAAATGTGTATTGTATTAAGAGAAACTACATTATTTGAATACTAAAAGTACATTATTTTGTATAATGTACATTCAGTACATGAATAATGTACTTTTTGTTGTGGCCTACTCAACATTGTATGGACCATGGAAAAGTATGTTATTTGAGTACTGAAAGTACATTATTTTACATCCAATACACGAATAATGTACTTTTAATATATTAAAAATGCACTTTTTATTTTATTTCACACGACACTGTATAAGCCATGGTCCACACAATAATTTGCCGCTTGAGGGGATCCAAAAACTAACTGAGAGAAGTCTTGACAAGAGCCCATCTGAGTATCTTCAAAATCTTGAGAAGGAACTCATGGATCTGAGGAACTTCTTGTCTCATGATTGGTAAAAAATGTTTATTTTGTCACAATAAGCAATTGAAAAGGCTTTGAAAGTAACACATGTATGAACTTCTGTTCTGTTGGGATAAGGTTTCTATGGCTGACGTCTGAGGATGTAAAAGACAAACCTAAACCTATCCTATAATAATGCTTAACAAGCCTGCCTTGAGTGAAAGCTCAAGGACCATGTACATGGCTCTTGCTTCCAATTCTTCTCTCCTAATAAACCACAATAATAATAATATTGCAGAATCTCAAACCTTTGGCGTAAATAGAATCCCTTCCACCAATCTGTTGCTGCTTCAGATGTGCCGTTACTCTGCAGAAATCAAACAAATACACGCACAGTTAGTCGTCTCAGGATCAATTCAACGCAGACAGAACCAAGCAAAGCTGCTACAATCCTACGTTGGGTCATTTGAACTTGATCATGCTTCATCTGTCTTTGAATCGATTCAGTCACCCGATGCATTCGCGTATAATGTCATGATCAGAGGCCTGATTCTGGGCAAGCGGGCGAATGAGTCGCTGGTGATGTATGCTAGAATGTGTGGAGAAGGCATCAGACAGGATAACCACACTTACACTTTTGTGCTCAAAGCATGTTCTCGTGTGAATGCGATTTGTGAAGGTAAACAAGTGCATGCCCGGATAATCAAGGCGGGGGTGAAGCCGAATACTCACGTTTCTAGCTCGTTGATTCATATGTACTCCAATGCTGGCTGCCTGGATTCTGCAGAACAAGTGTTTGATGAATTCTGTGAAGAAGATAGAGTGCTTGTGATGAACTCTATGGTTACAGGTTATATGAATCAGGGTCATGTTGAAGCTGCTAGAGAAATGTTCTGTATGATGAAAATGAAAGACGAGGCGACATGGAGCACGATGATAGCAGGCTACACTAAGAACAGTATGCACGAAGAAGGCGTAAGGACATTTCAAGAAATGGTGGCTTCAGGGGTCTCACCAGTGACTGAATCTGCAATTGTGAGTGGTCTATCAGCTTGTGGCAGTTTGGGAGCATTGGATCAAGGAAGGTGGATACACAGATACATCCTGAAAATGCGAATTCCGGTCAGTCTTAACCTGGGAACCGCTCTGGTTGACATGTATGCAAGGTGTGGCAGCATAGAGTTTAGCTATGAAGTCTTTGAGAATATGCCAAGAAAAGATGTTGTTACCTGGGGAGTCATTATTGCAGGCTTCGCAATCCATGGCCACGCTAACAGATGCTTCGAGCTTCTTGATGAGATGATCTGTGCAGGAATTAACCCAAACAGCATCATTTTCGCATCCCTGCTCTCTGCCTGTTCATACGCGGGACTGGTTGAACATGGCTTCAGTTATTTCCACCTGATGGTGAACCAATACAAGATCACACCAAGCATCGAGCATTATGGGTGCCTGGTAGACCTCCTGGGCCGTGCTGGGAGGCTTGCAGAAGCAGAAGAGCTGATTTCAGCTATGCCAATGGAACCCAACTCTGTCATATGGGGATCACTTCTCAACGCCTGCAGAATTCACAAAGACCAACAAAGGGGAGAACGGGCATTCCGGGAGCTAATCAGATTAGATCCATCTGGGGATAGGTATAAACTAGCAGCTTACCTGTGGCATAACAACAGAGAGCTAGATGAACACAATATATGGAATGGAAAGGATAATAAACCTGGTTTAAGTGTCATTGAGGTCAGTGGTGTAACTCATGAGTTCATGGTAAGGGACATCAGTCATAAACACTCTCAAGACATATATCAGATGATGGAAGGATCAAGGGATTAACAAGAAGCACAAATTCTGCAGAACTGTACTATAGTTAAAAAATGTTGTTCTCAAAAAAAAAAAAAAATAGTTAAAAAATGTTTGGGTAAAAAAAGTAAAATAACCGGCTTTCATATATATAATTCCTTATCAGACTCCATCACTTTTTACACAGTAACAAAAATTTGATTGGGGAACGAAATGGTATTGTACAAGACTTCTCATATACTATAATTCTATATTAGCATTACAAGCCCGGCTTTTGCTTTGTTGGCAACTTGTACATAAAACTATGAAACAAAAGAAATAATTTATGCTTAAGAAGCTTTGTGTATGATACATCCTCCCAAACTAAAAGATGGTCGTTTGATTATAGACTCCAGTTGTCACCATATAAGCTTGCTTCTGGACCTCTGTCGAAACTGCTTCCTTGTCACACACCAGGAAGTGGGAAAGGTACTCAACTGTACAATAACAAGCAAAAACACTATGTAACTTGTATTGGCACATAAATCTAATGTTCTCATTTAAGGTTTGTCAATGGTTTGAAGGAGAAGAATATCTCTGATTGAAAAGTCAACTTAATGTTTAGATTATACTGCAATCTCTTTCTAGTTCATTTTTTAAATTTTTAAAATCACAGGGAGCAATTATTCTAGTCCTCTCATCTTATACTTTGAACAAAACTTATTTCTATCTCTGATTGAAAAGTCAACTTATACTTTGAAGGAGAAGAATATCTCTGATTGAAAAGTCAACTTAATGTTTAGATTATACTGCAATCTCTTTCTAGTTCCTTTTTTTAATTTTTAAAATCAGAGGGAGCAATTCTAGTCCTCTCGTCTTATACTTTGAACAAAACTGATTTCTATCTAATATTAGAATTTAGAAACAATTTTTTCAGCATAAAGGAAGATTAGAGACATTTTGCAGTAGCTTACATTGCTGATGAGTTTTGCCCCATGCCATGCAGAATCGACACCACAAGGGGGAGGAAGTACTCTGACACCAAAAGACATGGATGGGGGAAGAAGGGCACGTACTTCCTTCTCTAGTCTTTCTGGGGAGACAGCGCAAAGAAATAGTTTAACATTATTTCCTCATAACATTCTTTAGTTTCTTTTTTATTTATTTTTTCTTTTTTATTTTATTTTAATATTTTTTTCTATACCACAGTTTTATAAGTGTATATATATATAATGAATTAATGATGATGAAATGTCAAGGTGTATGAAAAACAGATAGTGAACGAAACTGCTATTTACCTGCTAGCCCCGGCAAACAGGCACTGCCCCCTGCCAAGACTATAGTTTTATACCAAGAATCATCTGTATTTAGTTCTGCTTCTTGACAGTGCTCCATGCAAAGTGCAACAGCATTATGTAAACCCATGGCACGCCTGCAGAAAAGGAAAGGCACCCACACATATGTAATTGTGTTTGAAAATGCACTAATTAAAAGAATAGCACAGCTATCATAGAACATTAAGAACAAATAAGAATGGGACAATAGTTCCCAATTTGTAGACCAAAATGGTATAGACATACATTCCTGCAATACGAGGCTGGAACAAAATCTCTCCTGTTTGAAATCGTTCTTTATCAAGTGTAAAGAAACCTTCTGATGGAACTTGGAATGAGGCTTTTGTGTCTTTGGATAGCTCAGCTTCATAATCAGGAGCAACATAGCAGAGGTTCTGTGAGTCCAAAGAAAGAAACAAATCAAAAACATGCAACAGCTTCAGTCAAAATTTTCTGGTTTATTAGGAAAATAAACAATAATGAGGCATACAAAGTTAAGTAACATCACAACTGGAGATAACAATATGTCATTTTTAGTAGTGGAATCCTCCCTGAACCATCTTTAAGTAAAAAAAAAAAAAAGGGCATGGGCATTGGTAACTGGATTTGGAATATCTTGGAGGGTACAAAAATCCAACATATGAAACTGATTGAAGGCCCAGTGAGAAGACATAATGGATTACCTCCTTCAGTGTGCGCACGGTGTAAAGTGAGCCAAAATATATGTTCTTCTGTTGCATCTGCTCTTTGAGGAAACTTGTAAGTTTTAGTGCTCCAACTCCTATTGTTTCCACACCCACATTGTGCATAACTTTGCCATGTAGAACTGTTTCAGTAAGAAATGCCAAAGGTTTAACAACAGCATATTGCACCGCAAATTTCAGTCTTAAGAAGAAATATCTTACTAGGAACAACAGATGTTTGGTGAAACCCAACATTGACAACTATTCCTGATGTCCGCCTTGCCGCAAACAAAGCCAAAACTGCCTACACTTTGTAAAAAGATCAAGTCACAATGATTATTGTAAAAGAAAAGGTACTCCGTATTAAATAGTGTAAGTAACCAAGTACATACTCTATATTAGGCACTTTAGATTTTGGTTCCCCCCATTGTTCTGTATGACAAAATACTTAGATATGTTTCTTAGCAGGGATGAACACCTTGTTTTCCAAGATATGTCGAATTTGGTTAATACATTTTAACTGCTAATCTGCTATAGCGAGTTTTCAAAGATATGTCACATTTGGCTAATACATTTTAACTGCTATACTGAGAATAATGCATTCATTCGGTTACAATATTAAGACAGCCTTTAAAATTGTGTGCATCTTTCTTACAATCATAACTGTTTAGTCCAGCCCTCCCTGCTTCAAAAATAGCAGGCAAAAAATGATGCACTGGACAAATATTAATAACACAATTTGCAATCATTAGTCCCCACTTTACAAAGGACATGTGCAAACACCTTTAAAAGATAAAACAACAAAAAATGTAGCCAAACACTACACCAAAAATACCTGGTTCATGGCACAAACAGCAGGAACATTCATGTCAAATAATGCTGAGAGGATGGCTTCTTCTAGCTGCTTCCGAGCTGATTTGTCAGATTCAGCATCTACAATTGAAAACGATAGAGCAAAAACATGAAACTATGCATATCAATGATATAAAAGTTGATAAAAATCAACAAAAGAAGAAGGCTGACAAGGAACTCATGAATTTTATTTACTCATCTATGGACAACATTTCAAGGATCAATCTTAAACGACTAAATCGAAGACTTCCCTTCACCTAAATAATTCAAAGTGATGTGTTCTCAAGATGTGCAAAGAATAGGAGATTTTTGCAATATAAAAATGAAGTGGCATCTTGCCATAATGCCATCTACCCACATAAAGAAAACAGCTACAAGTACTGAGATTTGGTACCAAATGGAATATTTTAAAATAGACTGAGTGGAAGCTCACCATCATAATGGCAAATAGGAATGGACACAATAATTGGCTGTGTTGATGTTTTCACCTGCATCCTGCAAACAATCCAAGTAACAAGAGGGGGTCAAGAGTGACCAAAAACTTATAAAGTGCAAAAACGAAAAACAAAAAGTTCTTAGATGGAACTTGGTAACATTAAGCTTCTCTCAAAATTTTCCAATCACAGTTAAAAAAGCAAAAGCCTTAGACATCTGTGCAGTACTCCTCTCAAATACCAAAGCTCAATTCTAAAGCCAGATACTTCTCCAAAATCCAAATGGATTGTTAAATATCTATCATATAATTTATTAAGAAAGACAAACCTGCTATATATTGTTGAGAAGAAATGCCTCAGCCTAGAATACATTGGAGATTCAATGTTACCAAATTCCTGGACAGGAGCAAAAGTCCAGAACAAAGACAAAAACGTAACTTTTAGAGCACAAGGTAAAAAGAGAAAACATCTCAATTTCAAAATTGAAAACTTGAGAGCACAGTTATATTTTTGTCTTATAAGAAATCTTACCAAAAAAGTTGCTGATCTCCCAGATGGACGATTATACTTACTCCAGCCATATTTGCAATATCCAGAACCACCTTTACATAAGCATAAGAATGAATTAATAAAATCTCAAAAGCAAGGGTATTTGCCACTGCATTCCACTTTTAATGTGGTTTTAACTACACTAATAAAATCAATAACTACAGTTCTAGGGACCACCCTACATATTTAAAAAAAAAAAAAAAAGTATAGCCAGTGTTCTAGTACGCACCATCTACAATCATAGTTCCAGGAACCATGGCACGTTGACCATAAATATGCATGAATGAAAGGTCAGCCATTGGATTAGCAAATGTCCTGCATACGGTAAACCCACGATAAGTTCCGAGACTCGTGCCTGCCACTTATTCTTTGCTTCTAATGTTAAAGAACCAATCATCAATTGTTCATTCGGAACAAATTAAAATCATAGTCCTAGAGGGTAACATATGCAGTTTGATTGAAAATGAAATGTATGTATGAAGAGGATATATAAATAATATAATTCAGCTAAAGAAACAGTCAATTCATCAAAAACCTTGACAAGCTCGAATTTAAGAGAGAAACAGAAAGGTCAGATAGTAGGTGCACCAAATTGAATTAAACTTTTTTTAATTAGAAAACTCTGCTGCGTCATTTAAATGAAAAGAAAACAAAATTGAAGAGAAATGTGTCAAAAATTCCTGATAGAAACAATAATCGTTACCTATGAATTTGAGGTAAAATTCAGTACGAATAAGAGAATTGGAATAGGAGAAAATAGCACAGTACCAAAGAGAAAACCCTGATCGCAAATGAGTTTCGGCGAAGAAGATAGAATCCCAAGGATCTTGCTGATTCTGAAGGAAGTAAATCCACAAGCGATTATCGGAGACGATGAATTTCCAGGACTTACAAACGGCGGTGAGCTTGGCTGCCTCCTTGGGGCCAAGGAGCTTGACGATAACGATGAATATATCGATCGGAATCCGATCAAAATCCCCCATGGAAGACGCCCTGATACAGGCGAGCTGGTGGAAGCCGTCGCTGGAGCTCCAGCTGGAGTATGGACTTGATCCCGGAGCCGAAGCCGAAGCCGAACGAGCGGAGACCGATTCCCAGACTTTTCGGAGCAGAGTCGCCATGGTTGTGTGTAGTAACGCGCATCAAAGTTTTGCTGTGGTCCTAAGTTGTGTGGACTTTGAGTCTCTGTCTGCCCATTTATACTTAATTTTGGTGTGATAATAATTATGGATAAGTTTTCGCCACGCCAGCACCAGGGGACCATACTATACCGTTCGTTAATCGCTCTCGTTTGTTTAACAAATGACGTGGGAAAAAGGAAATTGAGATATTTTTATAAATAACTAGTACTTTCACCTGGGTTTGTGGATTTCTATCCCTCCTGATTATATTTCTGAGTTGTTAATTCATCAATGAAGTATTGTCCTTGTTTATTTTCAAAATATATATATATATTTTCACCACATTGTTGTGATCTATTTGCCCTACTTATGGGTCTTGCTTGGGCTTACGGGGAGCGGTTAAAAACATACTGAAACGTTGAAGTGAAGCATGTTTTGTAAGAGCAAAACAAGGCTGTTGATTGACTTATAAAGCTTGTTGAGCTTTATGATTGAGGACAAAGAAATTACGTGACTGTACCAATGTCGTTGGCTAGTATCATTTGGGGATAGTGTGGATCAAGTGGACTAACAAGTGGTTAAAGTTGAGCGTGTGTCTTTGGGTAACTCCTTTATTCTCAACTGGAAAACTATGTTTATATTAGTTATATATATTCAAAATCATGCTATATAGTTTAAATTGAAACATGTATTTGGATGGTAGTTTTTAAGTTAAAACAATGTATGTGAAAACTAATATATGCATATTTCCTTCCAAAATAATGTGATTGTATATATCATCATTTGATTTTATATATCATCATCTAAAATAATGCAGATTTTCTTTAAATAGGGTCGTACATTATAAGTTAACTGCAAAATTAGAAATTTAAAAGCTAGTAGCTACTATCAAATAGAGCTTATGGTTTATTTATAGATTAAAATAAATTATAAGCTCTATCAAATATAGCATTAGTGCTTTTCCATCAATCAAATTTGTAAGAAAAACAACTATAATGAATGTATTTGGCAATAATAAATTTGCATGAAAAATTAATTATTGTGTTCAGTATGATCTTGAAACATAACAGTTAAATTACTTAACAATTAATTGACTGGCTTAGTTTGTTCATACTTGTTTTAAGTTTCTAATATACCATTGCTATATACACTATCTCAATGGCTTGTATATGACTTTGCATTTGTCTTTGTCTCAATGTCTTCTATTGTGTTATGAACTTCTAGAATATTTTCTATCAACACAATCAACTAAGTATATTATTATAACAAAAAAAAAAGTTAATTATATTTGTAAATCTAGATTTATACGTGTCATTTCATTTTTAGTTATTTTTAATTCAAAACATTCCATGTTGATCATTGTATTATTGTGGTATGATTATTTTTAATCATCCATCAACAAACATGTTTAAATGACGTTAAATACGATGGCATTTCGATCTTTTTATACGTACAAATTGAGTTAATTCACTTTTTTTTTTGAAAAAAAATTCTTAATTCACAGCTAGAATACCATGTTTTCTTCAATTGCAATCCACACTAAAAACGTTATGGTCAAGCGGAATAATTAGCTTTATGCCGAATTTGTGTGTTTCTGATCTGATTGTTGTTAGATCTGGATTATTTTTAATGTGGCAGTAACATCCAATTTTCTTATGTTATTTATTCTACTTTTATTATCATTTTAGTCTTAGACAAGTACTGTATGTACTTATTTTCGCATAACACGAATCTCGTTTCTAGTAAATAAATGTATGTAACATATAAATGTATCTTTTAGTATTGCGAAAAAATTACATTAAAATATTACATTTGGGAAAATGGGAAGAAGATGATGACACCCATTCTGTTTTATCTCCTGTATAAGATGCAGAGAATTTGAAAGAAAAAAAAATTAAGAGAGTCAGAGTGGGGCAGGTAAGTATAATATAACGTGGATCGAAAACAGCAGAGCTAAGTTTCCTTAGTAACACATACACATTATTCCTACTTCGTACCTAATCATATTAAACTGAGTAAGTAAAAATGATATGATGAGTAATGGATAAATATCTCCAACACTGCACGTTGTTGGCTGGCTGTTCCTTAAGTGGATAAACTTTGCATTTTCGAAGGCTTCGATAGCGTAAAATGAGGATGAAAGGACAGGCCGGTGGACATGGTACCGTCTGTTCAGTTACAGCACATTCTGATGATGAGTTTGAGGTTGTCAAATTCTGACTGAGTTTAGATTTTTTGGGCCACATTTTATAATGGACCAAAGTTTTATACTCCGTAAATATTAGTTTTGGAATTGCTTCAGAATATTTAATATGGAAATAATTGTATGGAGACGTTTGTAATAGTTTTGTTAGTGTATTTTGCAATTGATGAAGTTATATTTCTTTTAGAGAAAACGGTAAAATATACCTTTAAATTTTGCACGAAAGAATAATTAGACCTTAAACTTTTAAAAAGTGTAATTAAATATCTGAACTTGTCAAAATAAATCAAATAATTCGTATTTACTAATTACTAGTAATCAATAAGTTACCGGTAAAATTACAATTACGTATTCAACCACATGCATGCTCCACAAGGTATCGTGTTTTCCCACAAAAAATTTCTCTTTCTTTGCGCGCCATGTCACAAAGGACGTTTGAAGTCCTTGCTAATCGCTTGAAAACCACGCACGCCGCACCCCTACCCTTCCACCTCATCGTACACCAAGCAATTCGTCGGTCACTTGAATGATTCGTCGTGCTTTCTGGCTGTCTATAAACGGCCAAGGCGGTTTCGACGAAGAGCGGAAAGACCCCATGGCCATGAACTTGCGGTCCGCCAATTTGGCCATTAATAGTCTGGTCTGGTTTGTTCGGCTCCTATGGGGTTCACCACACGTGCAGTGAGCCAAGATCCGAGATGTCGCCCCCACAACTCAGGCGGACTACACCTTCTCATGGCTCATTTTCTCAGATTATGCTCTATATCTCACTTCCAAACGTGCCGTTAGCCGTTTTTCATAAGCTCTGTGTTATGACTACCTATGCTTTATCTCTTCTACATATGCAATACTAATGCAACAACAACAACAACAACAATAACAATAAAATCCAAGTTTGTTTTTAGTAGTTGGCTCGAAGGATATAACTTTGAAAAAAAGTGAAATCTGTATGAAAATTAAGAAAAATAATATGTGGAGTTATAGAGAGTTCATAGATTTAAAAAAATAAATAAATAGAATACAGTTTTGTCATTTCTTTAAATATATGTGATGATTTAGAAATAGTAAACTATCAGTACTTCAATTAATAGTGTGCAAAAAGAGTCTAGGGGCAATTGAGTTGATAAGTGTTACACAAAAATTGTATTCTTTATTAAAATTTGTTGTATTTCAGCGATGCATTATGCTTAGTTTTTTGGCTATCTGGTCGTCATATCCTGTGATAAGTATGTGGACGGTTCGCCATCGATTCGAACCCGTGACCTTGACTCAAATACAAATTGTTGGATCTCCCAGTTGCGCAACACGCCCCACTTGTGGCTGGACTCGGTGTTTGTCTCGCCATAGATTCGAACCCGTGACATCGGCTCAGATACCCATCTCAGCACTGCACTATGCTTACTTCCCAGGGAGTCACCTATCCCGGCACGCTTAACTACACAGTTTCTTAGCTATATGGTCGTCATATCCTACTTAAAACCAATTGGTGATAAGTAGGTGGACATTAATTATTTAAGCATATCCCTTCATGGTAACTGGTAAGCCACAACGCTACGTCTCGAATCGAGTAGAGTTGAACTCGGTCAACCCGACCGATGCCCAACACAATTCTAAGTGTCGATTTATGAGATGTCGAGCATCTTCCTCTTGCCAAGATTTCAATCAAAACTTTAGTATGCCAATTTTGAGAGTTTTCATTTCTCAAATGAAAGCCACCATTTACCGTGGTGGAGATATGAATAGTGAAACCTCCTAGCAACTTTTAAATTAAAGTCTTCAATACTATCCTTAAATTTAATATTAACTATTTAAAGTAATGTGAAGATTTATCCCGAACGTATCAATATTATTATATCTAGGTTCATAATTCCAATAATATCTCCAAATGAATCAAATCCCATGAAATAATCTCAACCCCCCCCCCCCCCCCCCCC
>NC_044921.1:18267869-18350851 GCF_003576645.1 Ipomoea triloba | reverse complement strand
TATATATATATATATATATATATATATATATATATATATATATATATATATATATATATATATATAATATTATGGGTCATTACTAGGTCAAATTCACTATTTAGACCATCCAACTATTCAAATGATCTAGTTCAACTCAATTAATTATTTCAGCATTTCAAGAAATATTTATTGAGTCGCCAACTACCATGTGATGATACCTCTGTTAAAATTCCAAATGCATGGTCACGAGGTATCATGAGTGTTTCAAACAAAATATTTACAGCACGTTTGGTTCACATAATGAATTTTGAGGTAATATGAATGCTATTCCATAAGGAATGGAATAGGCAAGGAATAGAATAGAAATTGTATTATGTTGTTTGGTTCGCAGAAGGAATAGACTTTAGGAATTATATTATAGTGTTTGGTTAGTTTAAGCAATAGAAATGAAACATGTTTTAAAAGACATAAATACCCTTATGTAGTAGTAGTAATCTATATCTATCTATACTATATATAAAAGTATTATCTTCCTCCCAAAGTTTCCCGCCCAAACTTAGGGGCATTTTAGTCAAAATATTGATTTTATTAATTAATTAATTTATTGATTATTTATTAATTTATTTATTGATTATAAGGTAAATTAGATGGACAATTATTTTGGATAAATTATTGATTATATTAGTTAACCATATATATTTTCATAAATTTAGCAATCAATTATTATTGCATATTATTATTATTGATTATATTAGTTCTCCTTCTCCCGTTATCTCTCTCCCCGCCGAAAGGAGAAGAAGATGATGAAATGGCAACAACAGGAGGAACCTGTCGTGCAATTTGGCGAGGGTATGGATGAACTACCCCTTGATGGTGGCGTGTTTGGGCTCGGAGGGGTCGAGGAAGGAGAGCACACGGTAGCCGCCGGTGAATTTAGTCGACGCCATGTATGTACCTGCGAAGATATCCCTCTTCTATCTCCTTAACTAAGTCTTCGAATTCTGTAAACTTATTAAATTTGTGAAATTCACTTCTACCGTGATTCACTGCCTCTTCAAACTTCCCAACCTGTGCAAGGAAATCAAACACTTTAGATTATTGTAGCAGCTCAGAGTTATATTCTTAAAAAAAGTAGGAAACAAAAAAAAACTATTAAAAATTAATTAATTAATTAATTAATTGTTCTTTTAGAAAAAAACATAAACGGTTTCCCCTACACCATTTTTACTTCAACACAATTCGCTTTTTCTTTGTTTGGGTTCATTCCCATGAAGTGCTTTATTGGGATCTAAAGAAAAAAATATGGTCATTCGGAGTAATCAAGTTTTTTTGCTTACCTATTCTGTTAAGAGTATAATAATAATAATAATATAATACTTCGTAGTAATAATCTAAAACTATAAATATAATTTCTCTAATATTAATAATAATATAATAATAATAATATTTCAAAACTCTTAATATAACTTCCTACTTAAATTTTCCTATTAAATCCGTTTATAACGATAATTACAAATATAGAATATATCTATACTATCTATACTATATATAAAAACAATATCCTCCTCCAAAATTTTCCACAATTTTAAATCAAATCACAATTCCTCCTCCAAAATTTTCCACAATTTTAAATCAAATCACAATTAAATCGTAAATCTTTCACAATTTTAAACAATGAAACGGAAATACTTCAATATTAATATTCTACATCATCAATAGTAAAAGTAAATTAAAAATGGAAAGGAAATATTTCAATAATAATAGTCTACATCATCAATAGTAAAGGAAATATTTCAATAATAATAGTCTACATCATCAATAGTAAAGACATATTTTCAATAATAATAGTCTACATCATCAATAGTAAAGACATATTTTAAATAATAATAGTCTACATCATCAATAGTAAAGACATATTTTAAACTTTAAACAATGGTAAAGGTAAATTAAAAATGGAATGAAAATATCAGTGCATCTATTATTCTAATTGACTAATTAACTGAAAAAAAAGAATTATCGACTAAAAATGAATCTATATTACTAATTGACTGAATATATAAAAGGAAATGAATATTAATAATGGACTACAAATAAAAAATATCCATAATTGACTAAAAAAAAAAAAAAAAGAAGAAATGGTCAGATCATTACATTTTAATTAAAAAAGATATGGAAATATTTCAACAACAATTTCCTACATCATCAATAGTAAAGGCATATTTTAAACAATATTAAAAGTAAATTAAAAATGGAACGGAAATATTTCAATAATAATATTCTACATCATCATCAATTGCATTTTAATTAAAAAATGAATGGAAATATTGTTGTTTCAACAACAATATTCTACATCATCAATAGTAAAGGCATATTTTAAACAATATTAAAGGTAAATTAAAAATGGAACGGAAATATTTCAATAATAATATTCTACATCATCATCAAATAGTAAAGGCATATTTTAAACAATATTAAAGGTAAATTAAAAATGGAACTTAAAAATGAAGGAACAAAAATATCACCACATCTCATATTTTAATTGAGATCCTACTTAAGCACTGAGGCTCGAACTCATTCCCTTCTACATAGGGGTGCAACCAAATGCCACTAGACCACAAAGTTATTGGCATATTCTACCATTATATATTTTATTGTTATATGTAATTTCTCATCTTTCTCTTTATTGCTTAGTAATGGAGTCAAATTACGTCCCTCAGGACAAGGAAAAGCTCTATAAGGCTCCAGTTGAGTTGTTATTTGGCCAAGGAATATCAACGTGTTGCCATCAACCAACAAACACTGGCATGCTTAATTATTCCATGACTCTAAGGTACATATTGCATTTATACACTTTTTTTTTACAGTAATGAATTTTAAAAATATTGGACTAATACTATAGTTTAAACTCATACTATAATTTAGACTCATACTCATATTATATTGGTTGAATGCTTTATTTCAGAATACTGAATTTATGTTGTATACTAGACAATCATACTTCAATATACATCACAAAATTTAATCACATAATGGATTTGCTATCCACAAAATATAATCACAAAATGAATTTGTTACTCACAGAATATAAATTTATATTATTTATTTATTAATATTGGATTAATACTATAGTTTAGACTTATACTATAATTTAGACTCATACTCATAGTATATTAGTTAAATGGCTTATTTTAGAATACTAAATTTTTACTTTATTATGTTGTATGTTGTATATTAGATAATCAACTTCAGTATACATCATAGAATATAACCACATAATTGATTTGTTATCCACAGAATATAATCACATAATGAATTATTACTATTTTTTAGTATATTCATGATAGAAAAAATATAAAATTTATTTATTAATTAATATTAATATTAATATTAATATTTATGGGTGATTCACTCAGAGAATTTGTATCCGTTTATAAATTTCTAAAGAATTTGTCAAACAATTCAACAAACTCTTGAAGGAAAGGAAAATCTATAATATTCACAATTTTGTTGTGCAAACCTCTCACATGAGATTTAAGTCGTGCGAGCAAAAAGTACATTATGAAAACGAATAATGACACTTTGATTAGCGTTACAAATTAAGATGATTCTGATTTTCCCAAAGACATGTTTAAATTCAAGGATTTTGAGTGTTGAAGGCTTCCAGAGGTGTGGATAGCAACCAAGGTAATTTTTAATTACAATTTCTTTCTAACTCATGCAATAAAATTTTTTTGCCTTGATTTTTTAATAGTTATTTTCGACCAGGGCATAACACCACTGGAAGCCACATATTCGACAAATCTAGAAGTCATCTCTGTTGATGAAACTACTCCTGAGCAACTGTTAGGAACATCATGTAATAGGTTTTGATGATACCAACTGTTAAGTAGAAATCCCCGAGTCTCGACGCATAGGCAAAACGCTGTAAGTTCGACAAGTAAACCAAGAGCGAAAATACAACCGAGTAACTTTGAGCTCAACTCGGAAAATATTTAAGCTTGAGGTAAATTTGTTTGAACATCTTAGAAGTCTCGTGTATTGTAATCATATAGACAGATCAGAAGAAGACATGGGACAACACTGGAGGAATAAGGGTCTGCGAGACATCAACTAAGTCTCGAGACATAAGCAGAGTTCGAGAGGTAGGACCTCTCGATACAGTTATCCAGTTCGAGACATAAACAGAGTTCGAGAGATAGACCTCTCGATATTTGAGTTCGAGACATCAAGCGATCAAGATATCAATCTTGGTCTCGATACACTAACAATTCTCCAACAAAGCTGAATGACGGTCATACTTAAAGTTTGGAGAAGAAGAATATCATGGAGATGGAATAATGAAGAGGTGCCGAACGTGAAGATTTCAAAATGGGCGGAAATGGATGACACGTCAGATTTCCACCACAAACGGTCAAAAGGTGCACCAATGCTGAAGTGGTCTGATTCCCTACAATCAAGGAATAATGGGAATATAAAAAGAGTAACTTTTACCAAAAGACAAAATCGGAGCATGAACTCAAGAAAAGTGAACTATGGAATATTCACTACAAGACAAAGAGGTTCAAGTTACAAGATCACCACTCCATGAAATATGCTGAAAATACGCAAGACCCATGATCAGCATGGGAAACAAATTTCAAACGGAATAATTTTCCCTCCAACGGAATTATTCCTCTACTCTCATATATAAGGACGTAAAGACAAAGAAGAAAAAAAGGGGAAAAGAGAGAAAAAGGAGTTAAAAAGAAAAGAGGTTCGAAATTCTTAAGAAGTGTTTGTCTAAAACGTTCAAGTGCAAGTGCTCAACTTGGAATATCATCCTGATATTCAAAACAGCGAGAAAACACATTTTAGTGTTTCAAGAGAGTTACAAAGCTTAAACTGTTATACATCCAGAAGGTGACCGAAGCTGCTCTACATCGAAGTTGATTCAACGATAGCTTGTGGTCAGATTGGAGCCTGTTACATTCAACTGTGACAACCAAAAACACCTTGCTTTGGATTAAGCAAGAGAGGTGGAGTAACCTGGCAGCTGTCCGAGTGAAAGAAACCTGAGGCTTGACGCGGGCTTGGTGATCAAAGGTCAAGTGCTCGAGAGGTGGAGTAGCTGGAAGCGGGGAGAAAGACCTTGGAGAGGTAGAGTAACCTGGGAGCTGTCTTGTGAAGATCCTGAGGCTTGACGCGGGCTTGGTGATCAAAGGTCAAGTGCTCGAGAGGTGGAGTAACAAGAAGCGGGGCGAAAAACCTGAGGCTTGAGGCGGGCTTCGTGATCAAAGCTCAAGCGCTCGATATTGTACTAAAAAGGGAAGTTTTTAGTGCAATCCTTCCAGGGAGTTTCTGGAAGAAGAGTGGACGTAGGCGGGTTGGCCGAACCACTTAAAAATCTCTCTTGCATTTACTTACTGTTTTTATCTCTCGCTAACCTCTCGATTGCACTGCATATAAACGCACTTCTCGAACTAACTCAAACTCGTGCTAACTAAAAGGGGATAACATTTCCGCTGCGCATAAAACTTTGTCTTCACCTCGTGAGGTATCGAACCTAAACATCCTAAGTTCAATACACACGAGAGGTTGAAAAGATTTGCAAAATCTTATACAAGTCTATTCACCCCCCCCCCTCTAGACTTGTACCCCATCCCCTTGGGACCAACAGCAACTGTCTTTGAAGAGAATAAACATGGATTGTTCATCGTATTCAAAGAGTTTGAAAAAGCCTAAGATTGAACCCAAGGCATGATAGCCTTGGTTGTTTTGTTTTTGATTTACCACACAATATTTATTTGAGTTTCAGTTCTTCTTAGTTTGGCTGGACTAATTAAATGCTTAACAGATGGATTAATTAAATCATGTTTTCTTAAGGGAAACTGTAAATGAAGGAAAAACTAAAAAATGCACTAATTAACTCATGTTTTTTTTTTTTTACAAAATGATAAAATTGCTATATTTCTAGACAAAAAACATATGTTCCATACAAATGATTTAAGATAACAATTGATTCCTATAACTGAGTTGCTAGAGAACAAGTACATTTGCCCAATTTATAAAAATCATAAATAATGATATATAAAATCTCCAAAGTTATAACACCGCATGCATAGATCTACACATTAGCTATTAATTTGAGTAATTATTTGTTCAAACTCAAGCAATGATAACATCAAAAAATATAAATGATCCAAAACATATCTTCAATTGCACTATATAATATTTGATGATCTAATTTAAATAATTATATATTAATCCAAATATTTTTAATATATTATAACAAATCCATTCCGTGCATCGCACGGGCAAAAATACTAGTAATAATAATAATAATAATAACAACAACAACAACAACAATAATAATATAATAATAATAGTAATAATAATAATGTTATTATTAATATTAATATTATTATTATGTAATAATAATAAAATAAAACTTATAATAATATTAATAACAATAATAAGAAAAAAGGAATAATAATAATAATAATAATAATAAATAATACAAAACAAAATTATATATAAAATAGTTATTTTTAAAAAAACACACACATGAAAATTTTTTATCCCACATTGGTAACTCAAGAAGGGAAACTCATTTGAGCTTCTCTATATACCTTAGAAGAAAAATTCAATCTGAAAAGGGTAAAAAAGAAATTATAATAAAATACCTATTCTCAGGAATAGGTTAATACCAGGGGGCCCCTGGTAATAGCTATTACCTTGCAAGGGTAATAGCTCATTCCTGGGTAATGTTCCTGGGAATACAAATGCGAACCAAACAACGGAATAGGTCATTACTGGGAATGCTATGTCATTCCCTACCTATTCCGTGAACTAAACAACCCATTATTGAATCAATAAAATCAACTAAATATTAGTTTAATTTGTAAAATTAAAGTAATTTATTTGATAATTAATTACCAAATAAAACCCGAAAACATGTCTATAGACTATCGGTCCATTAATTTTCCAATTTCTACAGGTGTCTTGATTGTATTCTTAATTACAGCTATTGGTTGGTTAATGAAGATTATGGAGGGGATCACAGTACTTAAGTGGGAAAATGAAGAAATTAATGGAAAGGATTTGGGAACAATGACTCGGATCGATTCTCACCAACGATAGTGTGAGAGCAACCTCTCAGAGTGAGGATGACTTATTGTGCGCGGTAAACAAATGTCTAACATTTGTGTTTAATTGAGTTACCATAATTTACATCATCTCATAAGTTCTCGGACCAAGGCGTGGGGCCTTATGGTTGGGGATTCAACCTTTTGGGAACAACAACAATCTAATAAAATACAATATATAACATTTATATGTGACTATGTGTAACGCACAACAATTATATATATGTAAAATATACACAAAAAAAAGATATAATTTACACTCGTCTATATATAAGTGTACGAATAAGAAATTAGTTTTCTAATCTCACTCTTGAAGTTCTTATTTATACCAAACTAAATCTCAGCCTAATAAGTTTGTATTAAATCTAATTTATTTTATAATCAAACATCAAAAGTATAATATTATTATGTTAGAATGAATAAAATTAATAAAATTTTTAATGTACACTAATTATGAAAAATTTAGTAGTGCCGATTATATGTATTATACTGAGTGCCATTGAAACTATTTTAATAATATCTGACAAAGTATATAATTATATTTAGTACTACTAAATATCATTACTTATAATATTTGGTATAATATATGATTATAAAAGATTCAATTTAAAAATTTTGAGTTAAATTTAAAATTACTTAGTAAAAGAGATAATGGTGGTAATAATAAGTGGATTATTGCAAGAGCATTATAAATTATGTTGTGTAAGAATGAGTCATGACCGATTAGAACATGATTTGTCTAAGTTAGAATATGAACTATTTATACAAGAAAAGTCTAACAAACTTAGTTAAAATCACAGTGGATTGCGGTAACATGTCAAAGCCTATTGATTGTCTGCACAGCTTGGTCCGGACCTACCATTCCGACCCCAGAGATGAGCTACAGGACAAGAATGGTTGGTTGCCCCAAAGGTCAGACCCGGGTCGCATACGCTGGTCCGAATTGCCTTGGTATGGGTCGCTTTCCTTTGTCGGGACTACCTTGGTTCGGGTTGTTTCCCTTGGGCTCGGGTTAACTCCTTGGGCTCCGGATCGTAGACTCTTCTTGAGCTACCTGGGTCATCTTCTTGGGCTATGGGCTCTCGGACCCCGAGTCTTTATTATTGTGTCGTTTTCAATATCTCCATCACTTATAATATTTGGTATAATATAGTATTATAAAGGATACAATTTAAAGTTCTTGAATTATTATTATTTTTTAAATACTTTCACAAAAATTTTCAGCCCAAAGAATCTAAATTCATCGTAGGAATTTAAACATATGACGACCCATTTAGAATGTTAATTAGAATTCTATCATATTACATAGTAGTTAGCAAATTAAAAATTACTTAGAATTATACTAACCATCCAAATAAAATTTTAAATAAATAATTGTAAAATATTACACCAAAAAAAAAATATTTTTTCTTGATGGGTAGGTCTAATTATTAAATAATAAAAACTACAATTCTCGCCAGAATGATTTTGTGGGCAGACAATCCAGACATTGATAACTAAGAAAAAGGTTGATACTTCATCGTTGTGCCATAGGAGCAGAGGGAATGTAAGGTTTACGAGTTCATACTGCAAACAATTAGGGAGTAAATAATTATCGGCAACAAAAATGTCATCTAACCCTTCACCCACGGGAACGGCTCTCACTGCTTCCGCTTCGGGTCAATCCAAGCGCCCGCTCTCTTACCCTAAGCCCCAAGCTGAGTTTCAGGAAATCGTTCGAAACCCACAGCTTTTCTGGCAAATGCTTCAAGCTTTCCATGTTTCTCTGGGTGCCAAATACTTGTTAGTCCTCTTTTTTCTTCCTCTGTTAATTTGTTTCTATTTTTTTTTGCTGTTTAATGTGTTGGTTTGAGGTTTTCTTGCTCTAGAAGTTCTTGGCTAATGAATGTTGTTTTCCCCATTCCTAGTGTACCCTTCTTCGATTCCTATTATTTTGTTGTGTTTTGTGGATTTGATTTTGTAGTTTTGATATAAGTTATCTGGTGAGTATTTATGCTCAAATTGTGGACTTCCATTATGCTTGAAAATGTTTGGAGTATTATCTTGGTGTGAGGATGCTTGATGGGCCCAAAGAATCTTTTTTTGGTCAATTGGTGTACTAGGATTCTAGGAACCACATCTCACATATAGCCATGTGAGTTTTGATGAACATTATTCACAAATGTAGTAGATATTTGCTTCAAAGACAATGGGCATTTAAATTATCACAGTTTACTTTGAAAGTAATGAGCATTATGATGCCGAACATTCCTTGCAATTATCTTGAACATCAATCTCAAGCACAATGAGGATATTTCTCTTGTGCTCTTGATGTAATTTACCTTTCTTGTTGTGGTAGAATACTGTGTAGATCACTGATAAAGTTACAGTATTTGACTGTAATTTCTTGAAGAAAGTTGCAATCTTTGCGTGTATGGCATAGGCTGTGTATAGGTAATTGAAGGCACGAAGACTGTATTATGGATTAGTAAATAATGGACTATTAACTTGGAGCTTGGTTTGAAGTTATTCATCTATGCTTTGAACTACTACTTATGAAGATTATAGAAGTAAGAGAATTATCGAAAAAATGCTAAATTAATTAAAAGAATGGTAATGTGACCTTTCCACTTTTGACGTCTCATTTTCTGCAGGGTTCCTACTGTAGCAGGGAAGCCTCTAGATCTACATCGTCTTTTTGTGGAGGTTACTGTGCGAGGTGGAATAGAAAAGGTATGGCTTTCTTTGATTTGAGGTTTTTCTTAAGGTTCATTGAACCCTGTTAACTGGAACTATACATTATCTTGACTCTTGAGAACAATGGAAACTTGAATTTAGTTTGCTGTAACTTATTTTTTTATTCGTAGAGTTACAGAACCAGAACATCTAGGTTTGGAAATTCAGGAGCTTGAAAGCATGTTCCGATGGGGAAAATACAACCTTATCTCATCCCACTTCATTATACTATGTTTCAACTCTAAAATCTAAATGATTTGGAGATCTAATTGTTAACTGATTGTAAAATGCTGGACTAAGTTGCATGCTTGTTTAACAGTCTTGAATGGACGAATGTTGATAAAATAGTTGTATGGACTTGATGGATGATCTTGAAGGACTCAACGTGCTAGTGATGACTTGAAACTTGTGTTTTTTGCTCAGTAACAAATCTAAGCATTTAATAACATTATAAAACTATCCTGGTATTACACATTTCAGTGTCTTTTCCTTCTTCTTATCAGAAATCCGTTTGAACTTAAAACATACCTTTTCCAACTTTTAATATGAAAATTTGATTATGATATATTGTTATACAGTTTTATGGATCATATCTCATGAATGTGCAGGTTATCAGAGATCGAAGATGGGAGGATGTGATTGGGGCATTCACTTTTCCATCCTATGTAACAAGTGCATCATTCATCTTAAGAAAGTACTATCTCTCCATGCTTTATCACTTTGAGCAGGTCTATTATTTCCGCAAGGAAGAGCCTTCATCAGTCCGCGGTACCTTAAAACATTGAAAAATTTATAGTACACTATTTTGTGTTACTTGTTTTTCCTCTCTAAGGTAAAATTCAACTTTTTTCCCCTTCTGTTGCACAGATCCTACTGACAAAACTTTTGGTGCCTTAGAAACCGGACATCCTATTGATGGCGATGCCACCGTAAATCCACTGTCAGGTCTGCTTCTAAGCCTTGAATTTTGGCTGTAGAGTTCTTATATTATGCTTTCCCCAATTATGTAAATTTAACATCTACTGATACACAAGAAAATCGTTGAAGGGTAATATTCAAATTTCATACGCCTAGTTTACAATGTTTTATGCAGGGACACCTAGTATTGAAGTGGGTGATTCAGTTGTTGGCACAATTGATGCGAAGTTTGATTATGGTTATGTAATATCTGTGAACATGGGTCCCGAGATATTCAATGGCGCTCTTTATCATAAAGCTATGCAACCAGACTCATCTCAGAGTGCTAGTACTTCAACTGGACCCGCTAAACTGAATAGAAAGAAACACCAGCTTGCTCTAACGGATCCCTCTAGACCAAGGCAAAACCTAAGCGGCTACAATTTCTTTTTCGCTGAACACTATGCCAGGCTGAAGCCTGCACATCACGGCCACGTGAGAGCTATCAGCAAGGAAATTGGAATGCTATGGAGCAGACTCTCAGAGGCCGAGAAACAGGTAAGATTTATGCATATTCTGTATATCAAATAGTCTTAGTAATTGCACCACTTCTGCATAAATAGACATTCCGTTCTCTCTCTCTTTCTCTCTTGCAGGTTTATCAGGAAAAGGGCTTGAGAGATAAGGAGAGATACAGGACCGAGATGCTCGAGTATAAGTCCTCTCAGCCCGTACAAATTCAATAGATGTAGCTGGTGTATGATTTCCCATGGGATCACTACTTCCTACAACGGTTTCTTTATAACATGGGAAATTGTTTTTGTCAATTGGCCTAGTTTAGATCTTTTCGCCTAATATTCTCTTTGGTGGAAATGAAATTCTCAGGCCTTAATTAGTGCACAGTTTGGAACATAGGAAATGGGCTTTTCTTTCCTTTAGTATTAGTTTTGGAGTGGACAAACTTCATAGTCAAGTCATGTTCATCTAGTTTGACAATTGAACATGAATGTAAATTAAAATGAAGATGAAGGTTGCTTAATTATATTGTACTTTTAAATTGAATTGCATGTTCATTTGAAGTGAATCAATCATTTAACATGAATGTTGATGTGAGCAAAGTGCATGCATGAGACACTGATTGGTTTTCTGAAACCTCGGGGCTTGGAGCTTGACTTTCCGGGCCCTTTCTACAACTAGTCATATAAGAGTCCCGAATCGAATTTCTTTAGAAAGATCTTTTGTCTCATGGTAGCATGCTCCAATCCCCTTACGAGACTTTCGTTATTGGGTTAGCCATAGACTTTACATGTTAAAGGCACACTATAATCATCTTCCAGGGAACGATTTGCTTGTCTTGCTAAGGGCACACTGTAATCATCTGCCAGGGAACAATTTGCTTGTCTTGCTAAATTCATATCTCTCCACCTAATACCACTTAGATGATCATGCTCAAGGATAACATTACCCTAAAAATATTTTAGTACAAATTTTCTTAGCTTGAAAGCATCACCTTGCAAGATGCTTTATTATTTTTTGCATTCTTGAATAAAACGGGTAACTCTCATTTAGTGTGAAATCTTACCTTTTACGTTAAGCATTATGTAGAACTTGTAGAAGAATGCACAAATTTGGCACCTAAAGTTTTCAAATTCTCTCTCAATCTCTATCGCTATTGCTCTTATCACTTCTGGAAGAGCCTCATATGCAGAACTTACCGTAAAGGTCCAACAAAACCCATCCCTCAACCCTTCATCCTCAGGCACTATTAATGTTGTGAGCTTAGTAATAACTTACTTGGGGTAAAAACCCTTGAAGCATGCTGCAATACCAACCCTTACCCATTTTCTCAATAATTACTGTTTTAATGACAATTATCTCCCTCAACATAAAACACAACAAAAAGAATAGCGTTTATTCATGTATCAAGCCAAAACATTGTATCATTACCATATCTTACTAATTTATGTAACTCTCTTTATAAAATATGAATCCACATAGTATCTCTCTCTGTGCATTTGAGGATCATTTCTCTTACATATCACAAAAGCTAAACTTAGGATGCATATATTTATTGCCCACAGAGCATCAAGCTTTGTAAGCATGCACCCATGTGCTAGCAAGAAGATTAAGTTCATTTCTTTCATGCTCATTAATAGTTTGTTTACTAATTGAAATTTTTTTCCAACTTTCTGAAAAATTGAAAATTTAGATAACAGAAAACAAGAGTTTCTTTATTTATTTATTTATTTCTGTCACCACCCTAGTAAGAGTGGAGGTAATATGTGCAAAAATTACATGTTAAAATAAAAAAAACTTAAATAATAAAATTACGAAGTACATGTTAGCCATATTTATTAAACAGTAAAATGACAAAAATTTAAATAGGAAGCTAATTATGTCAAATAAATAAAAGTTAAAAGATGTAACAAGACCAACTCAAAAGGAAAACTATGTGTTTTCAAAAAAAAAAGAAGGAAAACTATGTACACCAAAAAAAATTTAAAAAATAGAAATATATGACAATGCTAACTAAAAATGCAATTTGCTCAAAATTTTTATTACCACTTGGCAGTTGGCACTTGCAAAGTTGCAATGATAGAAGGTTAAAAAGAAAAGGAAAGAAACTAAAACACGTAACAATTCATTATTGCGTAAAAAACCAAATCACACTGGCCGAAAGTTGGATCGAGCACCTATCGCGTCTCAAATTTTTCTTCTTTTTTCTCACTCCACAAAATCACAAACGAAAAAAGAAAAAAGAAAGATGAATAAATAGAACAATGAAAATATTAATATCCATAGCTTCGTAGGTCGATCTGCCATGTTGATTTGAATTCATACACACAAATTTGCCCGGATTGATCTTGGCCTAACAGATTTTTTTTGGGGGGGGGGTACCCGGGCGTGAAATTGACCCGGATCATCTTAATAGATCTTGCTAAACATTGATCTTTCGGACTGTGTGATGACGATGGTGAAGTTGGATGAAGGGTTTCAATTGATGTGAACTTGGATCTGAAAATTCTAATTGCAAGAACCTCAGTTTTGGATTTCCGTCAACCAATCAGTCAAAGGTAACTTAAAACCACTGTTGCTGCTGCTACTGCTAAATTTTGATTACACAAAATCACCAGATCTGTGAACCTTGATTTCTTGACTTGTGCAAATCTTATGGATTTGACCTTCTTGGACTGTTAATTCTGAGGTTTATCAGTAACCCCATGAGAAAGATGTCGAATCTCTATATATTTCCCAGATTCCCTTAAAGGAAATTTGTAAAAGCCTCTGAAACTGCTTTAGATTACTCTGATAAGGTGTTTGTGGGGATATTTTGCAATTCTTGTTGAGACACAAAGTTAGAATTTGTAAAGGTGCTTTTGGGGAAGAATTTTTAGTGAAAAAATTGACTGTTGAGGGTTTTGTGAAAGAAAGAACACTTGAATTAGTGATCAGTGAACTTTGGCTTTGTAAATATGCATGCTAGGCATCGTAGTCCAGCAAATGCATATAATAGGTCTAGTTCAATGGGGATGGGAGGTATGGGGGCAACCTCTCGAGTTTCACCGGAGGGATCAATGAGAAATCGCGGGATGTACAATTCTGAGTACAAAAGCTATAATCGTGGTGGCTATGGGCGTGGCCAGCTGAGGCAGTTTGAGCCTCGGCAACCTTCACCACAGAAAAGCGATGTTTTCATGGAAGCTGGTCGAATGGCAGCGGAGTACTTGGTGAGCAAGGGATTGCTGCCGCGAAGTGCCCTTTTGGGGAAGTTGCAGAATGGTAGCTTGAAGAATCACAGTGGTTACAGTCATGGTTTTAGGATGCTAGATGGGGATAATATGCAGCTATCCATGGAGGGTCGAACATCAGCTCTTTCTCGTTTGGGAAATGTTGTTGATGGTGAAGGGCCAGGTAGGAAAAGGTACCCCAATGATTATAGCCCAATGGCCTCGAAAGGTTATGCAAGAGGAAGGAGAAGACATGGATCATATAAAGATTCTGAGTGGGACCAAGAATTCGGAAGAAGCACGACATGGTCTGATAGAGCTAGGGCTTCTACAGACATGGATGGTCATACAAATGCTTTCTCAGGGCGTCAAGATGAAAAGCAAGCTATTAAAGATAGCAATAACGAATTACAGAATTCCCCAGCAGCTGAATTAAACCCTGAAACAGAAGGCATTCGGAAATTAGTTGGAGATTCAGAGTCTATCTTAAACAGAAACCAGTCAGTTGAAGATACAAGTGCAATTGATACTGAGAAGGATATCCTATCATCATATAAAGTGGATCGAACTGAGAAGTCTGATGACATGGAAACCTCAAATGCAGAAGTTGGGGAGGTTGAGAATGGTAATGATAATGATAATGATGGAATGGAGGTGACAGCAGTCAAGGAGGATAAGCAGATTAGTTTGTGTGCTGAAAAAGATAATTTAACAAGCAAAAAGGGCACCGATTTACTAAGTCTCTGCAGATTTGAGAATGTTCCTAGAAGAATACGCTCTTCATTGGCAACTAGATGTCCAAAGGTTGGTGCTAATACCATGGCAGAGAAAGAGGAAACGCAAGAGAGTGAGCTTCCCAAGGAGTTTGATGCCCAAGGTGAAGATATGTCTATGCATGTTTCCTCTGATGACATTTCATTGCATCAAAATCATGACACAAAAGCCCTTGATTCCGAAAATTCAGAAGCACTAGCTACCGAGGAAGTCCCATGTGTTTCTTTTGTCATCATAGAAGAAAATACTACTGGGCCTTCCTCTTTTGCTGATCATCCTTTAATAAAAGAGGATGAGGAAAGTGACGGAGTAAATATGTTTGGGAGATGCAGCTCTGTAGAAAGAGGTAAAAAACGATCATTAGAGGATATTGACAATAATGAGGGTATTAAGAAACCTAGAGAGTTGGCTTTATCTGATGAAACAGAACCGGAGGATGTCTTTGTATACTCTATTTCAATGGCAAAGCAGCAGAATTCAGACGACCAAAATACTACAAATGGAGAGCCAGCAATGTTGTCACCTGATCATAAAAAATTGGTGGATGTCCCTCTGTTTTCAAGTGATGTGCCAACCATTGAGTTTTCTGAAAAGCAACTTTTTCCCAGTTCATATAAGACATGTGACCTAAACTACATTGCTACTTGTGATGTGAACCACAATTGTGATGCTGATTCTGTTCTCATGTTCCCTGGTACCACAGACAGTGGAAAACAGACTGTGCCGGTTAACATTGGTTTGCCCATGAACGAGAACTACGATTTGACCAGCAAATACAGTCAATGTGGGTTTGGTGGCAGAGATATAGAGGTGATTGATTTGGAAAATGATTCTGAGCAAGATAACAAGCCTTTCAATAATCCACAGAGGTTAGCTTTCTGTTATATTACATTCCATATCATTCTTATGGCCAGCTTGGATCATAGAAAAAGCTTAGTATTTTTTCTAAATTATACATTTGCCTTAACTTAATTATAGAAAAAGCTTAATCATTAATTCCGTTATTTGTCATTTGTACTTATTTCTTATTGGCTTGCTGAACTGCATGTTTTTCCCTTAAAGGGAAGCCTCAATTGATTCCTTTTTTTCCATTGATAACATTCCTTTCGGCTTTTCACATATACACAGTTTCTATGATCATTGTCTTGGTTTGCATTATTTTTGAAGACCCTTGACAAGTATTTCCTTGAATTGCAGTTCTGAAACTGGATTCACTGCCCAGAATGGCTTTCCTAATGATGCAAATAATGCAAATGATATTGCTGATGTTCAGGATGGTTATGGTTTAATGTTTTCGGAATTGCTTGGGAATGATATACCAAACTGCTCATCTGTACCAGGAGATTTGAACACTCTACATAATGATATGGGCCTTCATAATGGAGAGGTACTACTGTAGACTACTAGCTACTCTTTGGATATGATGATTCGTAGCTTGTTTAGTTCTTAGTATCACCTGCCTAGATAATTCTCACCATTTAGTCGAAGTGATATATGTAATAGACTATCTATAAGTGAGAATGACAAATTCTTTTTGTTGGTTATTGCAGGGAATTCTTGGTGATGATGATTCTATATATATGTCCCTGGAAGAAATACCAATAAGTATGTCACAATCTTAGTTTAGTATTTTTTTGTCTTTTAAATCTAAATTCAGTTACTAAACTGCAGCTTTGTTTGAATAGAATATTAACATTACCTACCTTTTTAAGTGCCTCGCCATTGCTACCAGGAGAATGCGAGGTGTTTAAAAAGTAAATCTTGACTTAGAAAAATTTGAGTCTCGTATAGAACCAGGAAGATTTAAGAACCATGCATAATGAGAAATCCTTGTTGATAGAAGATATGTTATGGAATTGGAATTCTTGATTGATGATACCTTTGGTAGCATAGTATCATGATTTCTTTTAGAGTGCAGAATCGAAACATACATGAATATGTCTGTTCCTTTGTACTAATGTGCATTCAAATGCGTCGGTGATGAAAAATGATTTTGATTTTTCGGGTTTGTTCTTTCATTGCCATTTCTCATTTTCTCTAATAACATTGCAAATTCCTGCAGGCGGCTTTTTAAGGTCCTGGCAACAACCACCTCAGGAATTTGGGAAGCCATTTTGAGCTGCATTTTTTCTGTCCAGGTTCAGCTCAATGTGTAATTAAAAGCTGTTTGTGTAGTACTTTTAGTATGGATCTTTAGTGTCAGACTGGTCCTACCAACATTTAGTATATCATTTTTTATGGTGTTCTACTACTTGTAGAGTTGTAGTCCCAAATTGATGTGGCAAACAAGGATACGATATTAGAAAATACTATTTATACTCTCAAATTCTACTCTTAATTGTTACTCCCTCTTACAAATCTCGGATATAAACAACTTTTTATGGACTCTCAAGATGACATCTGGGAGTAGAAGTATAATTGATGGAGTACAATTTGGAAGTTTCCATAATAGAACTCGATGACATTTTCATCATGTGAGTCCCAGGAAAAGTGGGAGTCCATGTAGTATTTTTCTTTTTCATGTATGCTCCATAATTAGCTTGTGACATAACAAAGTGCATTTCTCTATGCAAATTTATCTTAGTATTTTTATTTTTATTAGTTAACTTCTTTATTTTTCAATCAATTAATGAGTTAATTTCATTTTTGGTCATAAAATTGTAGATAACAGGTCCATTTTTTTCTAAACATTATACTTTAGTCCTAGTATTATTGTGGTATGACCATTTTTGATATTTTGCCAACAAAACCGTTTAAATGACCTTAAAATCTTAAATACAAGATCATTTCGATCTTCAATTAAGAATTTGCCCAAAATAAAAATAAAAATATAACAAGTCAATTCACATGGTATACTACTAAACCAAAGAGGGATATTCTTAAAAAAAAAATGGAATTAACTCATCAATTAATCCTATAAGCTTTACTTTCATTTATTGAATAATGCAGATTTTTATATTCTACAGAAAACAAGGGTGAACATATACCCTTGTGAAAATGCAATTAGCTCTCTCAATTAAAAAAAAATGTTTCAATTGATTATCTCAATTATAGACATTTTTAACATGTAACTACTCAGTAATAATTGCTAGACAATATAGTATATTAAATAGATATGTTTCACGTCAAATCTCTAATTCCTCATCCTCTTTCGTCTACCTCTAAAAAGTATTAATGTTTATAAAGTCCAAACATTAAAAAAAATATTATGTAAAGCCGAGTATCACTCCACTTGAAAAAGGCTTGTTATAACATAATACAAATAGGGGAAATCCAATTTTTTCATTTCACAATAGCAAGAAAATTGAGAGGCTACAAGAAATATAATCTTTTAGTGTATAAACAAGAAGCATTTACAGGGTGTTTGGTTGGAGGGAATTACAATTCCTTTCCCACTAAATTCCCACCTAATTCCATAGGCAATTAAATTCCTTCGTTTGGTTGGAGGGAATTGCAATTCCATGGAATTGCAATTCCCTCATTTTCATGGAATTAGAATCCCGTGGCCCCCCCGAGATTTTAATTCCATGGATTTTAGGAAGAAAAAATTATAACACTGAGACAAAATTACCCCTCTCTTATTTTAACCTAAAATTGATTTCTAACCTTCCCTTCAAAATTATAGACTGTATTATTCTTTGACTTCCCTTTGTGTATGTTCCTTTAAATATTTATATGCAGCAACTATTCAAAATTTGCATTCTTTATATGCATTGTTTATATACAGCAACTTTCGTGTATATTCCTTTGAATTCTTTATATGCATAACTCTTCAAAATTTTTGATTACCCAAATCAAATGCTTGTGTTTTTTTAGTTCAAGAGATACGGTAGATGAGTGCTTTTGAATTTAATATGTTATATTTTTTGAGGTTTGAATATGCAAATGAGTCCAATAGATACTTGTCATTTAAGAACAACAACAATGGACATTTTGGACTTTATACAACTTATTACCTCTCAATTCCAATGTATACCAAACATTGGAATTGAAATTCCCAGTAATTTTATTCCTACATACCAAACACTAGAATTTAAACTCTCACTTTATTCCCGCATTATTCTTTTCCCATGGAATTACAATTCTTTTCCCACCTAATTCCCTTACTCCAACCAAACGCCCTGTTAATTACATCTAGCCCATCTTTTGTTTTGCATTCTTGGTTCTTTTCCTTTTGAAACAAGGAGATATCCAAGGTATCCACTGCCAAATACGGTGAATAATCCATCGCTAAATTGTAGGAATCTCTAAGAGTAGAATAACTGGCCTAAAGATTTAAGATTGCTTCAGAGCCAAGACCAATGATCGATCCCTTAACGTTTGGTTAAAGATGGAGTCCCTTTCACTCAACCACACCCCAAGCTGAAACAAAGTACATATTGCATATACCTAATGCTTGTGTGTGTGTGTGCACATCATCAGAAATATGTACCAAATGGAATCAAATGAAATATCTCATTGAATCTGAAACTTTCCATTTTTGCACTCAATGCCAACCAAATAGTAGCAAGCAACACCTTTAGGAAAAGCTCACCAATTTCAATTATATATAGTGCTGATTGTTTAAGGGTATAACAAAGAATGAACTATATAATGCAATAAAATGAAATGCCCCATTGAATATAGTCAAACATTTCTACTTTCTTCTCTTGTGAGTTGTGAGAGCAAAAGTTAGTAAATTTACATATGAGGTCCAAGAGGCAACCTACTCATGACCTGTTGATAAACCGACGAGCTATTGGAGATGTTCAAGCCGGGGTCTGACACGGGCTCCATCTTCGGCTCTCCCTTGGACAGCATGAAGCTCATGTGATTAACCGGGCGCTGTTGTCCAAGATACGGATGAACGGGAAGAACGGGCAATTTGCCCGGGTTAGCGCCCAGTCCAGCCATCGCCAGATTGGTTAAGCCTTGTGGGTTCATCCCAAAACCAAAACCCGGGGTACCACCTAGCTGTGGCGGCCTCCCGGCCAGCCCAAATGAACCGAGTGAAAGAGGCCCTTCAAACCTTGCCATGGTGTTCTGAAGCTGTGAAGGCTCGGGCCTATGCAAATGGGTTTGATTTGGCACGGTTGCTTGGGAGGGCCCGCTGTTGGAAACTCCAGAATTAACGTGACTACTATTGCGGGCTGCAGGAACATCGTGGTTGTGCTTCCCTTCATAGGTGGTAATCACCGATTTCAGATCGTGAGAAGCCCTCTCCACGTGTTTCCTGACAGTGCAGCCAGCACTCGTGCACTTGTAGTAACTTCTGTAAATCGGAAGCAACCAAGCAAATAATCACTTCCAGCAACAAGAATCAACTTCGGATTTTGGAGCCAAGCACATTGTGCTCAGATGCCATGTAGTGACTCTCCTATATGGGGAGGTCATGAGGTCGAGCCTCAGTAGAGACAATATTGACTCTTTGTGCTTCAACAGGTTGAGAAAGTATATATGAACAGATACTAGAATGTAATAAGGTCAGTTGTATTCAAAAAAAAAAAAAAACATAGACTTTGAGAGCAGAGAATTTTACAGACCTTGGATTTGGATTCCCTTTGACAACTTTTTGTCCATACTTACGCCAGCGATACCCATCATCAAGTATGTCAACCTCACTGGTAGTCTGCACCACCACCCTGGGCTCCCTAATGGCTCTGGTAGCGCCACTCATGTCTGCTGCATAAGTTTCAATCTTCCTAGAAAATTGGTAGATTAAAAAAAAAAAAAAAAAAACATTATGGGTCTACATTGGATTAAGTCAGAATCCTCATCTATCAGTTAATATCATGGATAATATGAGAATTGAGAAACCTTCTTTTTGACTCGGACTCGTCTCCTTCACCATCATAACCTAGTGATACACTTCCATGTGTTCCACGATCATCTTCATCTTCATCGTTTGAAAAAGTACAAGACCGATCCACTGCATCCCCTGATTCAAACTGAGTGACATTTTGGGCCTGCAAGGAAGACCCGTTGCAATATTCCGAGCCCAAAGGTGCAGAAGTTGTTACCTCAAGATTGTCATTCCTCCAATCGGGATCCCCAGCACCTGATCCCTTTTGCATATTAGCCCAAATTGGATCGCCATCACCTCCGGTTCCAGCTTGTTCAGTATTTTCTATTTGCATGTCACCAAGTGGATTTGCGGATCCGAGCGCTGATCTGCGATTAGGCGTAGGTTTTGGGTGATTGTGGGCTCCCTTGTAGATTATCTCTGTAATATGACCCTCTTGAGAGCGCTCCACTTTCTTCTTGACTGGGCAATTTAGATGCGTGCACTTGTAGTAACTCCGGGGATACTCACTTCCTTTTACTTGTTTCTGCCCGTATTTCCTCCAATTATAACCATCATCAGCAGGGGCCCCGAGAAAGTTGGGATCTCCGCTTCCTCTTTGATCAGTTTCCTCATCTGGCAGCTCATCGGGAGGTGGAGAATGCTCTGATGTGATATTACCACTCCCGTTATCCTTCTCAGTAGAAGATCTAGAGAAATCAGACCGTTGAATTGTTCCATTCTGTGCATAGACTTGAGTAGGCTCTACACTGGGAAAGGATTGCCGTGCTAGATTGGATGGAGGTACCTATAAAGCCAAGAGCAGTTAATGAGTTCGTGCCATAGAACTCGAAATTACGTACTTTTCTAAGAATGAACAAGTAATATAAGAGACTAGGGAGATAAAAGGAAGGTTACTTTGCCAAATGTGCCGGGAAAGATGGAAGGACCGGTTTGAATAACTGGCTGGAAAGCAAAGGACGACGAATCATTGTTGTCGAAAGAACTCTCTTTGCTTTTACGGGAAGCCTCCATAAACATCGTTGAGTTATGAATATCACCAGATGAAGGAAATGGAAATTTTCCAGTTGTTGGGGACGGCTGTGCCTGCCAAAAAATCACGTTGATGCATGTTCCAATTTTCAAAACAATCGAGAAGTCAAATGAAAATACTCAAGCAAGATGTATTGTGATAAGACATTGCTACTTTTTCATATACACAAAATGGCCATAAATTGATTTGGAACCTCCCTAAGGGCAAGGAGCCATTCATAATATATTCAACTATAAATTACCAGTGAATTCGAGAGGAAAACAGGAGAATCTAGCAGAGTTGTTGGACTGAGACCAGGAGGAATCGTCAAGTAAGGAGACCGAACTTCTTGGTTCTGCGAAAGATCAGCAGTTCGAATGCTCTCTGTGTTTAGCCGTGGGGCATTGAATCCAGCCCTAGCTGCCATTCTTTCTAAGAGACCACCACCACGAGAACCTATTTTCTGCTCAGAAAGCGAACTCACGCCACCCGCTTGATCACCACCTTTCCCATCACTATTTCTCGATGAAGCATAACCTTCGGGCTCTGAAACAAGGGTCCCGGTTTTATTCTCCCTCGTAGGCTCAGCAGCTGACCTTGTCCCAAGATCATCGCCCAGGATTGATGAGAAAAACGCCCTTGGACTTGGACTAGGAGGCATCCAATCTCCCATGATGGCCACATGGTCATCAAATCCACCCATGAATCTCAAGCGGTGTTGGATATCAGCAACTCAAGTACAAATAAACAGTGACAAACCGCAAACGACTTGCATCCAATAAATATAAACCTGAAAGAATTAAAGATTTATAAGTTAATGCAATAAAACTGATGGTGTCAAGTCACACTCGTATAATCCAAGCCCTTTATATTAGGTCCTAGTTCCCTCTAGAATTTCGAGGAATTTATTTGTTCCAATTCTATGAGATACCCACACAACAACAGTGAACCTAACAGTCTTTTTATGGTTAAATGTTTCAAGAACAATTTCTGAACCCCAGAGATCAAAGATTTCCAAGATCCCACAACTCATGCTGAGAGTTTAAACTACCAAATATAGCCTATAATAAACTGTGAAGAAACTCCACAAAATGAATATAGTCAAAAACATAAACCTAAAATACACTAAAACCAGACAGCTTCAAAAGGCCCCATTGATCAATTTTCCTAATCTAACCACAAAACAAGTACTTTCCTGCAGACCATCTAATCAGCACTGGTGAAAAAGCCCCTTATCTAAACTCTTTCAGAACAGCATTTCATGATAAGAATCAACCTTAATTTATGAAAATCCAGATTTGAGGAAAAATCCATCTTGGGCAATCAGAAAGAAGGTTTAAATTTTCCATGGAAGCTTTTCCTTCTCAATAGCATTTCAGACAATTCAACCTCAACATAAGCAGTAATAGTCATTAAAGCTTAAATCTTTACAAAGATTCGCAAATATATTCATAAAAGGAAATCATGGGCACTGGTTATATACATCCCCAAAACAAATTAAAGATCTGGGAAAAAACAACAAACGAGCAAAACATCAAAATCCGAAACCCATCAGCAATCCAACGCAACTAAATCTATTTTGGATAAAAAAAAACTACTCCGTATTTATAAACCCAGTTAACAATTCTGTCGCACATAAAGAAGGAAAAATAGCAAAATTGAAAGAAACAAGGAAGAAAACCCAGTAAAAGACTCAATCATTCAACAATGATGATGCAAAGGAGTACCTCAAAATAAAAATTAAAAAACAAACAGAGAGAGAGAGAGAGAGAGAGAGAGAAAGAGAATGCCAAAGAGACCCTTTTCTCTCTAACTCTTCCCCAGATTAGTCTCCTTTGAAGTTGATAATTTTGGTTTAGTTATTTGAATCAATGAAATTGAAAAGTTAAAGAAATGGAAGGACTTTCTTCTAAGAAAGAAAGAGAAAGAACCTCAGCTTCACTCTTCCTGTCCAGTGTCCAATATCTCTCTCTCTCTCTATCCTCTGCCAAAATATTGCTTAAGCACAGAAATGATTGATTTGGGGAAACAATAATGACTATGAATAAATAATACAATATTAAATAAATTAATAAATAAATAGAGTTAATTTCTGTTTCAAAAAAGAAAATAGAGTTAATTTCAAATTAAGTCCTCTAACTGTTACTCATTTATAGTTTTGGTCTCCAACTATTACTCATTTATAATTATAGCGATTAACTTTTAAAATTATCAAATTTAATCATTATTGAATTATTTCCAATTGTAATCTAATGTAAGCTTTTTTCTGTGTAAATTGCTTAAAATGTTAGAGCGGCTAGAAAAAGCAAATTAAGATTTTGTTTCTAACGTTTAAAAAAAATTGGTGGAATGATAATGACTTTCCAATTTTATCCACAATATTAATAATTTATACAGAAAAACTAACCGGGGATTACAATTGGAAATAATTTAATACTTAAAGATTAAATTTGATAATTTTAAAAGGCAATAACTAAAATTGAAAATGAGTAATAGACTAAATCTAAATTTAACTCAAATAAATATATCAAAATTAGCATAATCAATTAAAACTTTAAAAGTGTCAAAGACCATGTGGTCGTGCAACATAATTGTTGCTCTTCTAAATGGGAGGTCACATGTTTGAACCTCAGCGGGAGCATTGACTCTTTGTGCTTTAAGAGAAAATATATATAGATGGATAGATACTACATTGTAATAGAGTCATAAGTACTAAAAAAAATTAAAACTTTAATGGGGCATTTGGTTGGAAGAAATTTAAATTCCCTCATTTTTATGAAATTAGAATCACATGTCCGCCTTAGTATTTCAATTCCAAGGAAGAAAAAAAAAAGGAACTTTGAAACAAAATTACCTATCTTTTTTAACCTGTAATTAATGTTTGACATCTCTCTTTTCGATTATAATGTGTACTCTTCTTCTACTCTCAACACAGAACGCCAATCAGTAGGGTCAACCTCAATCAAATATGTTTTCTCAAAACTCTCTTATCTATTTTATTGTTTTCGTTATGCAATTTTAGAGTTACATAAATTTTAAAAGCAAAATTTGAATTTGGTCATTTAACACAGCAGCAGCAGCAACAACAACAACAACAACAACAATAATAATAATAATAATAACATTTTGGACTTTATACTATTTATTCCCTTTCAATTTCCAAGTCTGACTCTTATTCGAGAAAAACTTGATCTAGAGCTTTACCCTTTTTACATGTAGAAATATCAATGTTATATCGTGGACCAGTGTCCACTATGCACATTGTGGACCATTTTTTCATATTATATATCTAAATTTAACATATTATATATATATTGCGGTTAACATATTATGTACTTTCAATACATTTATATGTATATAATCTTTTAATTGAAGATATATACAATATGTCAATTGTAGATATATAATCTTGACCAGGTCCACATGTAGTCGATGATATAAATTGCTTTAGAAATATTTTTAGACTAATTATAAAATAATTTTTAAAGTTGAAGATAAAATTTGTCAAAATTAAAAATGATAAACCATATTCAAATTTTTTATTATATTTAAAGGAGTAAAAGTAAAATTAATTATTAATTAAAAATAATAAAGTATTCATAATTTTTAGGTTGAAGAGATACCATAAGACACTGTAATATGCTTTTGAAAAGAGAAACACTTTATTTCAGCATATTTGATTTCTAATCGCTATTTGAATGACAAAACTAATGGTATAACAAAAAAATGTAAAAATAAAAATCCAACATAGAAGTAGTAAATGCTATTTTTTTAATACTGTTGACTAATGACTATGTTATAATATAGTGTATGTTTATAATTATTTTTTCAACTTACTGAAGCATGAAGGGTCAATTTCGTCATCGGATCTAAGCAAATAAAATTTTTTAAATGTATTTTAAATTTTGTTTAAAAAGTATATAGGCATGTTTTGGAGGCCGGATTTTTAAAGCAGTAGTAAATTCTGAAAATGTGCAACTTTGTGGAGTTTGACCAGCCAATAATAAATTGCCATGTGGCATGAGTGTTTGACTTAGGGGGTAATTAAGATTGTACAACAATTAAATAGAAGGCATTTATTTTGTGCCTAGTGGCTAAAGATGAACTTTCTAACGGAACAAAAATGTTAATAGCCGCTATGCCTATCTACCCAACATGCTATTGCTGCCACTCTATGTATCTTCCTTAAATTGCCTTTCAGATCTAAAACTCTATAACTCATTTACTTCAAATTATATGTTCAAAGATTTCACACTATCTAAGATATTATTCTATGTTATTGGTTTGTTTTCGAAAAAGATTTATAGTTCATCTCTATCCTTCTAAAAATATTAATGGAAAAAAATGTCATGATATTTTTATACTTTTTGTAATTACGATTGTGTATTTAAAAATGCTTAAACGTACTTTTATGTCTCCCCCCCCCCCCTCTCTCTCTCTCTCTCTCTATATATATATATATATATATATATATATATATATATATATATATATATAAGATCAAATGAGAACAAAATTCTCCTGTACAAATGTAAAGACTGATCATGTCCGCTTATCAAAATTTATAAAAACAACCCAAACATGATTATTTGTATAATTATTACAAACTTTCAAACTTGTAATATTTATAAAAGCTAACACACCTTTTTTTTTTAAATTATTTTTAGCAACTCCACTCATTGATTTATTTAGATGGATGCATGGATCATATCGGTCATCACATTTTCTGTGTGTGTGTGTGTGTGTGTGTAAACGATTTTTTAAATGTAGTCTAAATTATAAAACCATTACAAACTCCACTGAAAGACAATATGCTAAATTTACATTATTTGATAGTATGGTCAGGGCCGGTCCTGAGCACGGACGGGATGGGCAACCGCCCAGGGCCCCATCCTAAAAGGGGCCCATCCATATATATGTACATGCATATATATATATATATATATATATATATATATATATATATATATATATATATATATATATATTATAGTGTTATAATTAGTGTTTTAATTATATTAGAAAACAAAAAATTAAGATTAATCGACGCTTAATTAAATAAGAGAAAATTGTAATTTATGTCCCTCCATAATATGTCAATTATCAATGCCACATCTGAATTATTAGTGGTGTAAATGTTACCCCTCCCAAGTGTAAATGTTTCCCTTCAATTTTCAAAAAGGTACATATATTGCTCCTCTTATACGGTACATGAGGGGCAATATGTGTATCATTTTGAAAATTGAGGAGCAACATTTATACCACTAATAATTCAGGGGTGACATTGATAATTGACATATTTTGGAGGGGCATAAATTACAATTTTCCCATTAAATAATTTAGAAATAGAATCGACACGGGGAGGACACCTAATTATTTTTTATCTATTAGAATAAATACTCTGACCGGCTAATCCATTCGTCTTTTTCAATAAATTTATTTTTCCAATTCAATTAATCAACGATATGATTGTTCATTTGTTTGCCGGTTTGGGTTCCATTGTCTGTTGTAACTTATAAGTTTTCTTTTATTTGTAATTTGTTTTGTCTTTATTTCCCGTGCAACACAGCACACCTATAGGACAGTAGGGATTTAGGACTATAAATAAAATTTTTAAAAAATCATAATCATTTAATGAAAATTTGAAACAATCTAAAGAAAATTTAAATGATCAAGGCCATGCTAATGGAGATTTTGTGTATTGAGAAGGATATGCTAGAGAATGTTAATCTTAATGCAATTATGGATGATTTTGCGTAGTACGTAGAATTTTTTTGTCATGATTACTTTTGTATTTAAAAAATGTTGAAAATTTTCTAATTAATAGTATTTCATGTTATTTGATATTATTATTTATTAGTATTATTATTTTTAAATTTTAGTTTTTCATATAAGGGCCCATTTTTTTAATTTTGCCCAGGGCCTCTAAAATGTTTGGACCGGCCCTGAGTATGGTCCACACAATAATGATTGGTTGGAGACACCTTTAAACCCGTACCATACTTAGACTAATCTCCGTTCACACCGAACCGGCCTAATTAAGGAGCAAAGTGCTGACTAGATTGATTTTTCCATACAAGAGAGATTTTGAACTACTAACATCTCTTAAGAGACATGAGTGCGCGACCACTCACACCAACCAAGTTGGATATGTATTTTCCTTTTTCAATATTGATCTTAATAGGCAAGATTAGGTTCCAAGGAGTTTGGGTCGACTAGATGTGACAACTTTGGTGCAGAAATATGGAGCCAAAAGTAGAGCTAACTAAAACTTTGACTTAATTATTCTCTAAATAATTTGCCAAGCACCTTGTGCTCAGATGACGGCTATGTTTGGCAAACCTAGCTGAAAAGGTAGTTGAAAGCTGAAAAGTAGCTGAAAACTGAAAAGCTATAAGCTCGAAGCTGAAATCTGAAGAGCTGTTATGCTTAAAAGTGTTTGGTAAAATTAGCTTTTTTATAAGCTGATAAATGTAAAAAGACTAAAAAGGACATCTTCATACAATTTAAATAATTTTAAATTTAAATAGGTTCGTTTATATATTAAAATATAAAATAATAAAATCAATATATTTAAATAAAATATAAAGTAAGAACATATATTTGAAAATATATAAAGTAAAAAAAAATATTTATAATTCATAAGATTAATTCATACAAAAACTAATGTTCAAACATAAATATCAAACTGAAATTACAACCAAACATAATGAAAAGAAAATGTTAAAAGGGTTTTAATTGAGAGTGGTAAAGTATGTCATTTATTTAAAATAATAAGGATAAAGATGGAAAAAAGTTAAAAAGCTACTAGCTTATTTTGAAAAGCTACCCCAAGTAGCGTTTCAAAATAAGCTCTTATTTTAATCTACTAGCTTATTTTGAGAACATTACCAAACAAAGTTTATAGCTTATTAGTAGCTTAAAATAAGCTATAAGCTCCTAAATAAGCTTTGCCAAACACAGTCGACATGTAGTGATTCTCCCATATGAGATGTTATGAGATCACGTACCCAATCAATGCAAATCACTTTTTTTTTTGGTTTTTTTTTGTTTTTTGTTTTTTGTGTTTTTTTGTTTTGAAAATCATCAATGCAAATCACTTGATAAGAGTAATACTTCATAAAAATACACTTTATATTTTTCGTAGTAAGCTTGACTTAAACTTAAGAGAGCATTTAGTTCACGAAATGTGAGATTACCTTCTAAGAAATAATGCGCGATTACGAGAATGTAAAATATAATTACCTTGTCCTTTTCAAATATATATATATATATATATATATATATATATATATATATATATATATATATATAATTACCTTGTATATTTAGTCGGAATTGTAAGAATGTAACATTAACATGTTTAGGAAGCACAAAAAAATAAAAAATTAACATGTTTAGTTGGGGTTATATTTTAGGTTATGTTGCATAATTAAATAAATAACCTCAATATAAATAAGCAAATACATAAAATTATAATACATTGTCATAATAATAATAATAATAATAATAATAATAATAATAATATTATTATTATTATTATTATTATTATTACAACAAAAGTTTCTCACCTTTGCTGAATTATATCTTGGACATCATGAACTTGTCTCAGCTCCCAGACCCTTGATGAGGTAAATCGAGCCAATCTAGCTGTACAAGAAGCTCAATCCAAGCCCAAACCTCCAATATTCGCGACAAGTGAAATCCACTCTACTGCTAGAAGAAAGTCTTAAGTTAGACTTCTCATTCACTAGACCTATCTCCTAGGGCTATTGTAATCTTTTTTTAATTAGTATAAGGGGTTCTCCATAAGGTCAAAAGTGCAAAATTGAGTATTGAAAAGTAATTTAAGAATACCTAAGGAAGAAATCACATTAGCTCTAACATCATTTAAAAATTCTATGTGACAGTAATATAAAATTACTGAGGTAATCTTATAAATTGAACCAAACAAAGTTATAGTAACATTTAACATTATCATGCTCACATTACTTATGTAATGTTACATAACTACTTGAACTAAACACACCATAAATATGTTAAGCACCTTGTGCTCAGATGACATGTAGTGACTCTCCCATGTAGAAGGTCATGAGATACTACAATGTAATATAGTTAACTGTATTTTAAAAAAAAAACACACACACACCATAAATATCTCCCAACTAGAAAATAAAGATTAGATTGTATAATTTAGAAAATTTGATAGTCAAGTACTTAATACGAAATTGCTGTATAGTCAAACAGTACAATTAAAATTGAAATTAAATTTTTGGGTTGAAAGTCGAGTACTTAACTAACACATTAAAATGAAATAAAGTATAATTTAGAAAACTTCATAGTCGAGTACTTAACTGACACATTAATGTCCGGACCAAAACTAGTCCACTTCAGAATGTTTACAAAGAACAACAAAAATTAAAATAAAGTGAAATATCTAATTCGAGAAAACCAAAACTAAAATTTAAAAAATAATAAATTAATTAAGACTGTATTTGAAACCCCATAAAATAACGATTTTTGAAAATCATTTTTCAGATTTTCAGTGTTTAAAAAGAGAGAAAAATACTAAAGTCAATGGAAATCAAAAGAAAAATCAAGTCAATTTTTTGTAAAATGACTTCCCTTTTTTTTTTTTTTTTTTTTTGGAGGAGGTCATTTTTCACCACAACCTTCTCCATCTACGGACGAACCCGCATCAATGGTTTCTGTCGGAAATCAGATTAAATTTCATCTCCAACGGTTCGAAGCCGACTTCTGTTTTTTTTTTCAAATGAAAAATTATTTTTCAATTTTTTTAAAATTTCTTTTTATAAATAACATTGATTTTTTTTAATATAAAAAATCGATGTTTAATTATAAAATTCTGCTACTTTTTGAAAAAAAAAAAAAAAAACCAAACACATTAAAATAAAATTTTAAAATACGACCAAAAACTGAAAAGGAAAATATAAAACATTTTTCAAAATTCATTATTTGGTTTCCAAGCACAGCCTAACCGTGTAATGTCATATTGTCATCGGTGAAAACTTCGTGGCTGTTTTAACTGCTCTGCTTTGGCTGACTTATTTCGGAGCCCCCAAGATTAAATATTTAATTAATTCCTTAATGTCTCCATTATATTGCCACATAAGAACAAAAGCAACAACAATAATAATTTATTTATTTAATATATAGGCAATAAATGTGCATACAACAAAAACAACAATATCTTATACACAGAGAGAGAGGGAGAGAATCGAATGAGTTTCGTGGACCGTCTAAGTGTCCACATTACGTGCAAGGTGTGAATAGAGAAAGAGACAACAAAAGGTATACTTATTTGTGACCATTTATTTGGAACCATTCATGCTATTTTTTGAATATTTTAATTTATGGGAATAAAAAAGAAAGAAAAATTTAAAAGAGTGGTTGCCAGCATGAATTCAGTTCTTTATTCTTAGTTTTATTCATTTTTCTCATGATGTGATGTAATTTTATTTATTTATTTATTTGAAAAAAAATGGTGGCCTAAATTATAAGGATAATTCTAGATCTTATCAGTTTTAGAGTTTTCTTGACCTCCCAACCTGGGAAGGCGAAATTCGGGATCAATCAGTTTTTGGTCATACGAACATCATGTCAACTGTCACCGTCTTAATGTTATATTGCATCGATGCTCGACATATGTTACAACCGACCAAAGCCACATGTAACTGTCCACCATGTCAGCATTGGTAACAAATTTCCAGAATGTGTTCCCTGCTACAATTTTATAAATATTGCGCTCTAGCAACTTAAAGAGAGATTTGATTTCTTTAATATAAGTCTATTACATTTCCCAATCTATTCGAAGACTTCCGAGCTCACTTGTAACTTGAAATTGTATTTAGACATGACTACTATAATCAATAATATCATTACGTTATTGCATTATCGCTCAATTATACATTGTAATATTTCATAGTGTATAGATTCTAGATTATTTATGATATTAAAATGGAGTTGGAGAAAGAAAAATAAAGAATTTAAAAAAATAAGTGTAGGTAAACTTATGTTTTAAATTGATTTTAAAAAAAAAAAGAACGAAAAATAAAGAGAAAATATAAAATTGAAATAAATGCAAAAGAGTTTACAGGGTGTAATTACAAGTTGGTAATTTGGTATACTTTCCATTTTAGCCTCTTTTATTAAAATTTCTTTTTCCTTCCTTGTAAGCAAGTCATGCGGATCAACAAGGAGCTCTCATGCAATATTGCACGCAATGAATCTTCCATAGTTGCATACAGAGAATACTGACATTTTATATGATGAGTTTGAATGAAACTTTAATACTCCATCATGTTATTTTTCATTTTTTATGTATGGTTTACTTCACGAGATTTATCTGAAATTATTAATAATTAATTTTTTTTATTGTAATAACATTTTTTGAGTACTACTGACTCTGTTTAAAAAAATTTTAATTTAAAAATTATAAGATAATGTTCAAAAACAAATATAAAGAGTTTGTACTATGGATATTTACTTTCAAAACATATATACATTTTTTTTTTGAAATTAATAATAAATGCTTGGTTTGAAGCTCATCGTCCATGAATTAACATGGAGATTTAAACTTAGAACTTTTTATTTGCTTTAATTTGATTTCAAATTAAAGTATTTGTTCCATCTCAATTAAAAGATTAAACTTACAGTTAAACTCCACACACACTATATTTGGACATTGAAAGAAAAGCAAATGAATAAATATACTTGACGAGATAATTGGATGGGTCCAACTCGAAGTGTTATTGATAAGAGAACAATCATAGTTAAGAGTTAGAATAGTCAATATTAATAGTCCGGAGTTGGGAGGCAACCTAGCCCATTAATGTTAGAGTTGTTGCCATTAGTGCCAATGCTATTGTACGTGTTCGTTGGGCAACTAAATTAATTTAGAGTTAATCCAAGCAATTAATGTGAGCTATTATATCGATCCGTTGTTAGCATTGTATATATGTGTGTATGTGTGTGTATAGTCATTTTAGCAAGCAGGGGACACACTCTAAACTTTTACTGAACACTATAAGTAATACAATATCTTAATTCACTATATGTTTACTCTTATATCCATATTCATAGTTAATTTTCCTTGTGTTACATTCAATTAATACTATCATTAGTGCTTTCATTGAAAGTTTGAGATCTACTCTTAAGCATGATAGCTTTACTACATTTATTCGCTATCTTCACAATTCTAAAAAATAGCACGATATAGATCAAACAACTCTAATGGTTCTCAAAGCGTGAACCTCAATAGCAACTTGAGCCGACAAACCCTAATGGCTGGTTTATAATGAGTCCTCGATGTCCAACTAAATAACAATCGCAACAGAGGGCAATAAGGAGCTAGGGCACTGGCTCTACTAGTTGACCTTTAGGCTATACAACAAGTGACGGTGGCAATAACTAGCTTCGTGGTAGGAATGCACATTTTGGTTCTCGCGCAACCAATGGTAACGCAGAATGAGGTTGAAGTACCATTGTCACGCTAGGAGCGAACTTAACAGTGAGGTGTGACAAGGGAAACCAGTGGGCGACAAGCAACAACGAGCCATTAATCAAAGCCCATCCTTGCGTAGGGTTGGGTAGGGTCGAGGGGATTTGGGAACCAACATAGTGCAACAATGGGATGTCATCTAGAGGTGTTTAAAGGGGCAAGTCAATCAACCGATCGACTTCTAAGTCTACCTTGGAGCGGTAGGGCACCGAGGTACTTTTCCAAGAGAGGTTGGGCCAATAGCAAAGCCTCAAGGAGTCCTCAACCTGGAAACTAGAACGAGACCAAACCAACGTTTTAGATTGGGGATAACAATCCTAGTGCTCGTAAAGGGTAGGTGACTCTGGTGAGCTAACTTAGCATGGGTATGCCGTGCATAAGCCAACCCTAGCAGGCAAGATGGGGTGGTCGAATAGTTCCGGAAGAAGGTAGAGGAATTGGAGAAAAAAGTGAGGGTTTGGGAAAAATCACCCATGGCAGAATTGGGGATGGTGATGTCATTTACTCTGAGTATAATTGGGTTTGGGAAAAAACTATGCCCTAAAGGTGTTGGAGACCTTGCCTCGCGAAAGTGGTGGTCCCCTAGTCGAATTGAAAGAGCACTTAGGTGTTGGTTAAGGGCTAACTTCACGGGCGAGGCATTGTCTTTGTGCAGAAGCTAAAGCTAACTTTCATAGATAGGTCCTGGCTCTGAGTCATGGCGTATAGTAACCACCCCAAGATTTTGTGCCAAAGTTGGTTGGATACAATTAAGTTATCAACTTCGAAAGGAATAATTTCAGCTTCAACGACTCCCATTAGCCGACTTCGCTATGCTCACAACTCAAGAGTAAGGGGCGTTGCCATGGTCACGGGTCTAACATGAAGCGTTACTACTAACACAACAATTAGAGCTGAGAGCCAGAATAATCAATAGTAATAGCGGGAGGTGGGAGTCAACCCAACCCATTAGTGTATGAGTTGTTGCCATTAGTGCCAAGGCCATTGTATAAAACACTACTCTATATCAGAAGGCAATAACCTATATGTGACATTTACGAATTAAAAAAAAAAAGAAGATAAAGAATAATTAATTTAACTAATAAATAATATATAGGTTGATCATATAAAATGAGGTTGGGAATATATGAAACAATTAACTCTTCTTAAAATAAAGAATTAAAGATGGATGAAATTTCATTCATCTTTCCACTAAACTTCAGAGATTTGGAATTATTCTAGTTGCAAAATGACACCTTTTGGATGGCTTAATGTATGGACTCAAACAGCCAATCTTATCTACAAATATAAGGTAATTTGATAATATATTAAAATTAGAAGTATCTATCAATTGACGTTAGACCTAGCTATCCAACTTGGGGTTGATTATATCCGAAGGTAAAATGCAAGAAACATTATGATGATTCCAAGTATTGTTTCATACATAATGACATAATAAGATAGTATATATGACATTGAATTTTTTTCTTTTTGGTAAATTTACAGGGTCTAGGTCCACGAGCTGGCCCAAGGAGAATCAAACCAGGGTTCTCTTGGAATTCTTCTCCACAAAGAGAGCTCACTTGCCACTTGAGCTACCCCATTGGGTCATGACATTTAATTTATTAAATGTAAAAATATGTTGCTCTAAATGTTTAGTGCATTCTAAGCTAAAAATAATTTACCTAAAATTTTTCCCTCCAAACATTTACCTCATGATGATGTGGCTTTCATTCATTGGGTGCCAATGAGATCAAATTGGTTGACACCCATCCCTAATTAAAAATTAAATTTATCTACTAATAAGATGATGCAACATCAGGAGGGGAAGTTATTAAGAAAAATTCAGGAGTTTATAGTATTGCTCTTATCTAAAATAAGCATTTAATTTAGCTAAAGTATTTTTTTTAATTACATCACATCATAATGTTTAAATGAGGAAACTAATAACATGTTTGGTTCACGAAATTAATTTTGAGAGAATATGAATTCTTTTTCATTGAGAATGGAACATGCATGAGATAGGATGGTAATGTAATTCCATTCTCTTGTCAACACCCTCTTTGTCGAGTTCATCGCACAATATTTTTTTAGTGCAATTTTTACCTCTCATGTGTGATTTGCAAGTTATTGCACAAGATCGAGGTTTATTGAATGCTAATCCTCATAATAGTTTTTCTCTCGTCATCTCAAAAAAGTACATATTTTATTATTATTATTATTATTATTATTATTATTATTATTATTATTATTATTAAGTTGGCACATAATTTAAAGTTGGTGCAGATGCATGGAAAATAATTGGATCCTCGCAAGTTATTGACAGATGAAGAAATCTGTCTCTTTAATTTGGTGGAGTATTAAATTCGGTGCTAATATAAAGTAGTAAAGAAATGCGACCAATTCAAAGAGGGTGCAGACTGCAGAATTCCTTAATAGATAATCTAATGTCAACTAACCTAGGAATTAACAAGAAGAATTATAGGATATGATTGTTGATAGAATTAGTATTTAATTACTCATAGAATCCAAAGACACAGTCACACAGATTAAGGTTGGCAAAATCTGTCACCAGAAAGTTAATTGTATCAGAAATCTGCCGTTTGGCCAGGGTTATGAATATATAGTTGTCACAATTAATCTTCCAACATATCTTTCTGTCAGCTCGTTAAGTAATCATTATATTTTCTTTTCTATTTCCGAAAAGATGTAATTTTACAATAATACGGAGTACTAGCTAGCATTTCATGGGTTTCCTGAACTGGATTAGTTTACCTATTTAATATACTTTACATTCTATTGTGTGACAGACTTAGTCAAAAGGTGTTGGGAGACCTAGTCCTTGTGTTGGTGCAGATAGCTGTTATGTTGTCAGAGGTCGAACCGGGCGGGGGAACATACACAGATTGAAGTGGCGAACCGGGCGGGTCTAGTGAATAATTATTATTGTTGAGTTCGAAAGTATATATGACACTTCAATCATTGGAGTCGTACATAACTAACATGCATCTTCCTCCTAGTCCTGGCCGGACTACCCTACCATATATTCTACATACGTCTACCATTCGCGACAACTCACGTCTTTCCATGTTTCACCTATCATACTTGTTGTAGTTCAATGTGATTCTTTTTGTACCAAAAGTATGTAGTAGTATTTCTTTTCCTATATTTGATTTCATCCGATGAGATTTAACATAGACTCAATCAGATGACATATAATGATTATCTCATATGAGAGGTCATGAGATCGAGGTTCAGTGAAGGCGATATTGAAAAAAGAATAACAAAAATTTAGACTCAATCTTCGAGTACTATGATAGCGATGTGCGATCCTTAACTATTAAAATCACATGCTAATGCCCTTTGAATATAAAAAAGTAACCACTTATAATTTGGCGTTAAAATGAAAGTGAAAGTGTGAAATTAATTGAATGAGTTTTATATCTCAAGAGACATATTTTATGGGTGCATCCCAAGACTAAAAAATAATTCAAGGATGATGATTGAGTGAATATGAGAGCAAGATTGCAAGGGTGTTAGACTATTAAGTATACTACAAATACGAGACTAATTAGTATTTTAGTGTTATTTTTCACAACTTAGTTTAACTTGTGTTTAGGATAAGTGCATTCCTTAGTTTCTAAATGGGCTAGTATTGCTTTGAGACTATGGCCCTGTTTGGTAAATAGATGTTGGCTGATTGGGTTAGAAGGTATGATTAGTTGATAATATTAGCTGATTATAGAAAGTTGTTTGATAGATTAGCTGTTAGTTGATAGCTGTTTTGATTGAATTAGCTAGTTTCACGAGGGATCAATATAAATTAGTGCTTAACACTTCATCTAATTTGCATATGTAAAATACTCTTAGGGTATATATATAAATTTAGTTGACTATGTTACAATCAATATCATACATATATAGAAGCAAATGTGAAAAGAAGAAAGCAATAGAAGAACCCATGATTTTGAAGTGGTTATACTTCCTCCACTAAGTACACATTTCTTATGATTTGATAATAATGTACTAACTTCGATACTTTTGTGGATGGAAGTGCATGGGCTCAGCTTGAGTTAAATAGGTATTAATCTTGTTCTTTAATTTTCTACTACACGTATTGCATTATTTTACTTAATGTGTTAATAGATCATTGTTGCATTATATTATACTCACGAGAATGCATTTAATATTATCCTTCAATTAATCGTATATAGTTTACATGTTTTGTACTATATAATATGTGCGATCACACGTGATTTGATCATTATAAAATATTTGTATCATGTAAGATGAGAATATGATACATGATAGATAAGGAATATTGAATATTTTGTCATCATATCGTTGTCTTGGTATTTTTAACAAGATTCTTCATTCTTCACGGAGTTATGATCAAGGTTTAATTTTATTCTTAGTTACGTTAGTTTATAATTAGTTTGATCTGCCTAGCCAGAACTAAATAATAATTTATATAATATAATACAAATTATATAGAGAACTCAAGCTCACCATATTTGTTGAGCCCATGCCATAAAAATGTTTATTTAAAAAAAATACACCTATAGTCTTTAAATTCTTAGAAGATTATTAGTGTAATTGTCATTGATATGATAGAACTAATTGAAATGGGTCTGAGTCAGTCATTCTCGGATAATAAATAAGATTGTTTTACTAAGACATGAAGTGCTATTTAATTAAACTAAACACTCTAACTAGTACCCCACAAATAAGGCACTTCCACAAGAACATAGCATGTCTTTGCCCAACTGACACACTAGTTGACGTACCCCATAGGTCGACTCTAGAGGCCGTCCGTGTCCCTAGCCAAGCCTGAGGTCAGGTAGTTAGCTTTTTCTCCTTCCAGGTGTCCCCTGTACTTGGGCTTTACTTTTTAGGTTCGACATGATATATCCATTATTAACTCCGATCCTAACACACTCAGTTGCGAAACGTCGACAACGAGAGAGAACATTCACTCCAAGCTCCCTATGACCTGCCCCTAGAGGCTGAGCCAAACATAGGAGCGTAGTTATAACTAGGTTACTTAGTCTCCTTTTTATACCCTAGTTGGCTGAGCAAATTTTCCATGTTGGCTCGCCCTCGCTGCACTATTTTGTATGCATGCATATGAATATGTTTTTGTTGGCCAAACTAAGGGCATATGTAGATGGGTCCCGTGTTAGCCAAGGAAAACATTTCCTTCTAAAATTCTAGTATGTGGGTTGACCTCACCACCAAGGCCAACCTCGCAATTTATCCCCAAGTTTTCTAACCTTGTTGGCCTAGTCAAGGACAAAGACACACACATATATTTCTCGTTGGACAAGCTTGGAGGAAATGCGGGTTGCACCCACTGAGCCAAGTTGCGACTATCGTCACTACTCATCTCAGTCCTCCATCACTTAATGAATGGGACGAGTCCTTGTTACACCCTAGATAGCCTAAGGCGACCAACCTCAATGTGCATATTCTCCTCCACGTTGACCTGACCTCCTAGGCGACTTCACTTCCACCTCTACTTAGGTATCCTCTACCGATTGGATCAGTTCGTCATTGCATTGCTCAACCTAGGAGGGAATGGAGTCACGGTGGGTTGTCCAAGGGTGGACCCTCTTGGCACCTCTATGACGGGTCCACTTTATTTGTTGGCACCAAGCTCGGGATCCCCACTACTAACGCGATGAGTATTACATTTTTCCTTATAAATAATGTTAGCAAGTGTTTGTTACTCATAAGGAAAAATGTAATACTTTTAAATCAATATGTAAAAGTATTACATTTTTCTTCAAAAGTATTACACTTTTCATATAAGTAATAAACACTTTATTCCTTATTAGGATTACATTTCCGAGTATAAGTATTCCATATTATTTTCACCTGATCCGTCTCACCGAAAGGATCCGCAAGACAATCTCAAACAAGATTTTTCCTTTATAGAGGAGTTACAAGCTTCCTTTAAAATAAAATTAGCAATGTGGAATGGTCACATTGCTAATTTTGTTGTAATTTTTTAAAATTATATTAATATAAACTAATAAATATTAAAAATAATTTAATAGAAATATATTGAAATTATGATATTATTAATGAAATAAATTTATTTGTTAAATATTTATATAAAAAGTTGAAAAAATCAATTCACTACGTAGTTTTCAATTTTATTGTTAACTTATTGCCCATCAAATTTTTAATTACACTATATCACCAATTAGAATTTGCAGTGTACCATACTTTAAAAGAAAAAAAAAATATTTAAACATAATTATACATATCACATTATCATGAAAATAATAAATAAATTTATAATTAATCACTTTTGGCTTGTTTGACCACTATTTAGCTGTTTAACTTGGTTAAATCGCCAATATGTGTGTTTAATTAATTAGCTTTTTGTAATTATTGCTCCAAAATGTTAAAATTCAAAAAGCTACTAAAAATAGCTTTTCCGATCATCTTTTCGAGAAAGTCATTTTGTATATAATCAGTTATCAAGTAACAACTAAATTTACCAAACATCTTTTTTACAATAAGTTAATGTTATCAACTAATCAAACTCACTAACTCAATCAGCTAACAGCTAACAACTATTTACCAAACACCCCAATATCTTTATTTATAAAGTTTTCATTTAATTTGTACATACAATTCAACAACACCATACAAAGGTTCCTCAAAAGAATAAGTTTCTTTTATATTTTTTTGTGTTTATTTTTTGGAAACTGCAACCCTTCATTCAACATTATTTTTTCCACTTTGTCATTCAACTTAAAAGATTAGGCACAATAGTTGTTCACTTCTTTTATTATACGTACTACGTAGTCATTACTAGGGAGCGTTTGTTTCAAATATAGGAATCTGAATACGTATTTAATTTCAATAAAATATTTAGTAATTAATTGAAATAGATTTTTCGAATAAATAGTTTTGTCATTTGGTATAAAAATAAGAATTAGAATCAAATTTTAAAAATAATAAAAATGTTATTATAAAAATAATGTAAAATTTTTATAATAAAAAATAAATTTGCATTGTGGATTTTCCATTTTGAAGTGTAAAAGTGGACTTTACCTTTGGAATGAAATTTATCATTTCACAAGAATTTTAATGCCATTTCAATGCATTACAATTAGATAAACAAACCCAAGAATTGGATTCCCCAATTTAAAAGTTGTAAACTAATGACCAATTTTATATTCCGTTCCTGCGATGCAGGGAATGGATTTGTTATAATGTATAAGAATATTTTGATTGATAAATAATTATATAAATTATAACATCAAATATTATATAGTGCAATTGAAGAAATATGTTGAATTTATTATATTTTCTGATTTATCCTTGCTTGAATTCGAGCAAATAATTACTCAATTAGTAGCCAATGTGTAGACATATGCATCTGGTGCTGAAACTTTGAAAGTTTTATATATCAGTGTTTATGATTTGTATAAATTGAGGAAATTTGCTCGTTCTTGAACAACTCAGTTATTGAAATAAATTTCTATCCTAATTTATTTGTATTGAATATATATTTTCTGTGTAGATATATGCCAATTTTGCCATCTTAGCATATATAAGGAATAATTAGCAATAAGACACGAAGACGGTGAATATGGACAATATACAAAAAAAGAAGCTACTTCAATCACACTCTAATGATCCCTGCATTGCATCTTCATTTAGCTAGCTAGCATGTTTAAATGAACACCCTCTTATCTAATTAAATAACAATTGACAATGATGATGATATTTGGAAATATATATGGAGTATTTTGAATTTTATTTTTTGAAAAGAGTATGTTGAATTTTTTATTTAATAATTTAGTCATATTCTTCGCAAAGTAGTATATATATTAAAAAAGAAAAAGATAGACATGTTTATATAATCTAATTATTTATACAATTGGTATTATTGGTAGTGTCTTGGCTCAAGGATCGTGGTTTGATGTTAGTAGAGCTTATCACGGATTGTTATAATCTTCACCGCTACTTGTCTTCTACGCATGTTAATCTCCTCTCTTATGTTGGCTTATTCTATTGATGATTGCAGGGCTCTAATGTCTTCTTTTATTCATTGTTCTTCTAGTTTAGTCTTGAGATATAGTAATGTAATAGCTCATACTTTGGCTTCTACGGCTCATGCTCAGGCCTCTTCGTTGTGCTGGGACGCTGTCCCTCCTGACATTGTTTCTGATTTATTATAGTAATACATCATCCATTTTGCTTTCAAAAAAAAATCTAGAATTGTATTACGAATAGGAAATTAGGAAATAATATATTGTATTACGAATTGTATTACCATATTTTAAAATATTATGCAAACCATAATAGTATAGAAGTATTTTGAGCGGGAAGTTAAAATGGAGGATTTTGTTTTTATTAATAGTATAAATATAGATTATGTAGGAAAGAATATATTGTATTTGGAATTATATTATAATATTTTAACGTACAATTGTAGTACGAATAGAAATTTGTATTACAATATTTTACAATATTACGCAAACCTTAACAGTATAGGAGTGTTTTGGGCGGGAAATTAAAATGGAGGATTTTGTTTTTGTTAATAGTATATATATAGATTACGTTGCAGGAAAATATATGTACAGTATTATGACGATTAGTAATTTAATTGTACAATTGTAATACGAATAAGAAAGTAGGAAAGAATGTTGTATTAGGAATTGAATTAACATATTTTAACGTAAAATTATAATACGAATAGGAATTGTATAATCATATTGTTTTAAAATATTACGCAAACATTAATAGTATAGGAGTGTTTTGGGCGGGAATTAAAATGGAGGATTTTCTTTTGAGTTAATAAAATGTATGCGCTTATGGCCTAATGGATAAAGCGTTTGACTTCTAATCAAGCAATTGTGGGTTCGAGTCCCACCGGGCATGTTTTTCCTCATCCTTTTTTTTTTTTTCCTTTTGATAATTAAGGTATACCACTATGAGAACAAAATAAATTATCATTATCATTCCTCCGTGTGTGATTACTATAGTAATTTTATGGTAATCTCTATATACATATTTATTTATATTAAACGTATAGAAGTATAATTGCACAATATTAATATAATTACCTAATAATTATTATCCGGTTTCATCATATACATCCTTATCCGGTTTATAGTGAATCCAATCCCAAAAACCCTCAATTGTAAATACAGTGATTGCACTATTGCAGTGAAGCAATATTCAAGAACCTATCACATTTTCTTCCCCAATCTTTAAGAAAAGTAATAAAGTGTTGAAGATTGTTAGATCTCCAAGAAAAAGCGAATAAAGTTGGGAAAAAAAATGGTCGAAAGGCAAAGAAATACTTATGGATTTCCAGCATTATTCCACTACCATTCGAGACTTTGTGATTCTTTTATGATGTGGCCCAATATTTCAAGAGTTTACTTAGCCCAATTTTGTATATGAAATTATATGTCAATAGCTCTAAATCAGAAAGCCCAATCAAGCAATGACTCTTTAATTAATTGCTCCAAAGTTGCATTGGCAAAGTTAGGGAGGGCTATTTAATTTTTTTAATAATGACTATCCATATGAGAAGTCATGAGATCTGGGCTCAGTGAAGGCGATGACCCATTGTGTTTTAACAGTTGAGAAAGTATAGATGAACAGATAATACAATGTAATAGGGTCAGTTGTATTAAAAAAAAATTAAAAAAATTAATGACTTTAAACGGAAAAAATTGAAAATATTTTCTAAAATTGAGTCATTTTCTATAAATAAATGATTTTCCATAAAATATTTCCTGATTTTCAAATAGACCATTGATCTTTACATTATGAATTTTACAAAATTTCGCTTTTGATCCATTGAAGTATTGAACGACACTAATATTTAAACTTTGGGTCATTAACTCTAATTTATATCATTTTTAATCTTTGACTTCAAAAAAAAATACATTTTTAGTCTAATATATCTAAAATATCATTACTTCATAAAAACTTCATCTTATTGTATTGATCTGAAGAATATTTTGATAATTTAAGACTAAGAATAGATTTGAAAAAAAAAACATTAAAAGTAGATTATTTTTTTAGAAAAAAAAATCAAAGTCCCAAAAAAAAAAAAAACTCTTTTTAAAAAAATACTGTGAATAGCTTATGGTAGGGTGCTTTTTATATATCAAATCAGATCTATATAATATCTAAAAGACAAAGTTTACTTGATTGCTAAGCAGTATTATCAATAATTAGGGTCAATTAGTTAATGATCATCATCTATAAAATCACACATAAAGAAGGGAACTTGGAGGGGGCAGACCTGGTCCACCAGCTAAGCTAGGGGGAGGAGAACTTTGATGCAAAGCTTTGAAATTTTTGGCATAATTATTATTTCAATATAAAAATAAATTGGATGGGACCCAACAACAAAGACAAATGTACAGGAGTTGTTACTTTAATTTGTTTCCACTTGCTAATCATCAACTCAAAAAAAAAAAAAAAAAAAACCAAAGTTTCGTGGCTTTGGTAGACAATATCTTGAACCCCATAAATCCACTTCAAACGCATGATAAGGTAAATTGAGACAACCTAGTTTTAAGACTCAATATCGAACTTTACATTTCTGCGCACAATGAGTCCATCCCAAACCTAGAACCATGTTTACCTTTGCCCTAGCTTTTTCTGAGCCTAATCCCTGTATGCAGATTGAGGTGGTTACGATGCATGAACATTTATATTCTATATATTATATGCTCAACATATCCGTTCATGTGTATCGGATGACGTTTGGTCTTGGTCTAGATTTGGTACCGAATTGAAAAATGTATTCCATCTCAACTATAAAGCTAAACTAATTTAATAGTTGTACTACACATTTATATGCATGTTGTACGTATATTATATGCTCAACAACTCTTAAGGGTGAAAGAATGTTTCTAAATTTAAGAATATAACACCTCAAATGATGAGAATTGAATGATTTGATTAATTCACAAGTTACAAAATACATTAGAATATGTACAATACAAGACTAGGATACATAGACTTATCCTAACTAGAATACGTAGAGTCTTAATACGAATATCTATTACTTGAGTCAATACTATTTGATTATTATGACTTTGAAATGAATATTCACTGCATTTACCTAAGAAAGCAATGCATGGTTAGGTGTAATTATATCTGTCACTCTCTTTTAAAAAAAAATAAATTTAAAATTACAACAATTTCAAAAGGAGATTTGACTTTGGAAAATACAGCGATATAAGGTGTCATAGGAATTAGTAAAAGAAAAAAAAGTTGTGTTTATGAATTAAAACTGGATTCTCTATGAAGGAAGAAGGAAGCAATGAGACATGAATAAATCAACATTGTAAGTCCTAATCAAGACTAAATTAGAGAAAGCAATAGCTTCCACTCAATAATGACATAACATGGCTGAATAGGAACCGACATGAAAATGACCCAAAAGTTTAAGATTTTAGAGACCAAACACACAACATCAAAATCTAATCAATATCTTAATCATAATTACCATGATTGACGGAGTCATATGATACTGATTTTTGGCAACTTCCTAATTACTTCCTCTCTTTTGCTTAATTAATTGCATTGTTATGATTAAAATAAACAAAAACTATGAAATTATTGATAAGTCATTCTTCTTTGATTTACGGGAAAGTTTGTAACCACTATTTAGATATGCTTTAGGTGAAGTTCGCATTGTGACCTTAACTAGTAAAGAACCACATACAAGTAAACAATCTAAGTTGCTCATGGTTGACCGACTCAAACGAAGAATATATGTCCAACAGTAAGCTCTCACATATAGAGTTTTATTACATTGTAGTATCTATTCATCTATACTTTCTGATATAACCTATTGAAGCACAAAGAGTCAATTCACCTCCACTGAGACTTGATCTCATGACCTTCCATATGGGAGATTCACTACATGTCATCTCTCATATAGAGTTGAATTTGGAATTTTGTACCAAATCAAATGTCATCACTCTCTTAATTATATAATTATATATAAAGGTGATCATTTAAGTATTTTATGTGACAATTTTGGTGTTATACATACAGTCACGCATATATTCTACATGTTCAAAATTATAATAACGCATTTATTTTCAATTTTTATTGCCATGGTTTAAACATATATAAATATTAAGACGAAACTAAGGGCTAAAGTAACTTGAAAGATCAAATATAGTCACCTTAATCAATAATTACATATTATATTGATGTATCTCAACAATTAAGTAGGGATGACAATAGGACAGGAGTATACTCCATCCCCACCCACCCCCTTGCCTAGCTCTCTGTCCGTCAGGGGATAGAAGAAAATTCTTATCCCTGTTTTAACTTATATATTACTTAAATTATCACAAATTTTTTATATTCATTAATTATTAACAAATTTACACATTTAATTATAAGTTAATCAATTCAAATGGTACAAAATTTAATAGAAAAATTTGTTATACTAGCATTGCCATGGTACTCACTTTATAAGATAAGTTAAAACTAGATTTAATTAATTATTAGTGTAAAAAGTAAAATAAGAAAAAGCCTTACACATAAAAAGGTGGGTATTAAAGGAACACCCATAAAAGTATGCAAAATAACAACAATAATAATAAGAAAAGATAAAAGCTTTAGTTGTGCTCTTTGAACAACAAAAGTGCAAGAGGTAAATCAATATCAAATATCGATAAAATTAAAACAAGAAATAATTGAAGATATGGCAACCTCTTATTTGAAGAAGTTACAGTTATAACGCTTAACCATAAAGTCATTGGTCACTATAGTCTTAATAAGGTGTGATATTTAGTTCTAAGATAACTTTGTTAATTGTTGCATAACTTCATTCATAATTCATATGGTTCTTAGCTTGTTACCCTGTTAGTACGTGTGATTATCATTTCGTTTTGGGGGGGGGGTGTGAGATTATCATTTAGTAAATCGTATCAGCTGGAATTCGATCGTGCAGTATTAAATGTTTTCTTTTAACAGTAATGTGTCCATTCATATTCTTACTCTACCCAGACTACCCACCATAGCAATGCACTAGTAGGATGTGCAAACTACCAAAAAAATTTCAGTTAACCATTAACCGAATTGAAATTTTTGGTTCGGTTAATGATTAAATGAATTTTAAAACTTCGATTAACGGTTAATTCAGTTCGAAATGTCGGTTAATTGAATTAACTGAACGGTTAATTGGATTATATTTATTTATTTATATTAAATAAATATAAATACTTATGTAGTTATGTGATCCTAAATTCCTAATTCCTATTATGATTTGTATTTTATTTTAATTGGATTTATTATTTTAGGTGTTATTTTTAGAATTTTAAATTTTATGTTTAAAAAGTTTGGTTAATGACTGACTAACCAAAAAAAAATTCGGTTTGGTTAATTTGGTAACACAAACTTCGGTTCGGTTAACGGTTAAATGTTTAAAAATTTCGATTAATTTGGTTCGATTAAAACGGTTTAGTTAACCGAATGCACACCCCTATGTACTAGCATATTCCACAAGTAAATAATAGGTATTTGCCACAACTCAGTTGGTCACAGTCTCACAAGGATGAGGTTAGGAAAGAAAGACTAGAGATCAAGTCTTACTCTCGACAGTGTAAGAACAAACTCTTAAGTGAGAGCACTCTTTGTGCGTGCAGTAAGCAAATTGCTCCCAAAGTGTCAATGCGAATTTGCTTGTCCCATTAAATCCACCCCTATAGCGGGCTAAGATTTTGAAGGGTTTTCAACTGTCAATTGGTGAGCCAATTTTTTTTAGCCATAACCCGCCTCATTTGAATTGACAGACTTTGTGATTTAAAAGAAAATAGCAAAAATGATTATATTGCATGATATATGTCTATATTTTAAATATATATTGAAAAAGTATTTAGATGTAAATTTATATAGGGAAAACAAGGGAATTAAAGATTCATTGTCTGAAAGGATGTATATATTCAAATTCTATTAACAGTAAAATTGGTAATGGTAGCAAAAAAAAAATAAAATTATGAGACTTGAATAAACACATTAAAGAAGGATTTCTGAAGTTGTAAGAAAGGAAAATTCACTCGGAGCATATTTTTCTAAACCAATTTTTATAACTTCTGTCTCAAAATCACCTTCTAATATTTACAACAGCCAAAATGTGATCTGTAACCAAAGCCCTCCCAGAAAATCTGTACCATCCATTGCTCAATCCACAGCAGCCTGCAAGGATCATGGCAGGCTAGGGTTCGCCTTCTGGTGACTCGTCGATGAGGGAATTTTTCACTGAGATATCGTCGAGAATATCACTCTCCGAATCATGTTGCATTGATTCTTTAAACTTGGCCATGACTTGGATCATGGTTGGTCTCCGGAAAGGCTTCTCGTCGAGGCATTCGAATGCAATCTTGAGGTAATGATAGAGCTCGGCATCGCCTGATAAATGAGTTATGAGCTCGGGGTCGAGTATGTCGTGGCTTCTCTTCTCTTTGTGTAGTTGCTTAGCCCAGCTGACGAGATTGTTGTCATCCCCGAATTCTTGTGTGTTTATGGGCCTCTTGCCCGAGAGGAGCTCGAGAAGTATGACACCGTAGCTGTAGACATCGCCTTTCGTCGTGCACCTAAAGCTCTGGTAATATTCGGGGGGGACATAGCCCGGGGTCCCTGCAAGTGTACTCACACTGAGATGAGTATCCAGGGCGTTTACTAATCGAGCCATTCCAAAATCGGACACCCGGGCCTCGAAGTTTTCGTCTAGGAGGACGTTGCTGGACTTCATATCGCGGTGGATTATATGAGGGAGGCAACTGTGGTGAAGAAATGCTAGCCCTCTTGCTGAGCCAATTGCAATCTTTTTCCTAGCTGCCCAGTTGAGCTTTGAGGCTCCCATTTTGTGTCTCTCATGGAGAACACCTTCTAAGCTCCCCCATTTCATGTATTCGTACACCAAAAGCCTCTCGTCCCCGACTTTGCAATAGCCCAACAAGGGTACGAGGTTTCGGTGTTTGATTTTCCCTATGGTTTCCATTTCAGCCATGAATTCTCGGTCCCCCTGTCCCGTTACATGGATAAGCTTCTTGATTGCCACGACCATGCCATCCCTTAAGTGCGCCTTGTAGACGTCCCCGAAGCCTCCCGAGCCGATCAAACTATCGGCGCTGAATCCGTTTGTTGCCTCAAGAAGATGTGCGAAGGTCAGCTTCCTTAGAGGCTTCTCGAAGGTCGCCACGTTGATGCTGAGAGGCTCGGGCACACTCGAGAGCTTCCAGCTACTGCTGCCAGACGTCGGGAGGCTCTCGATGTACTTGTCTCTCTGTTCCTCCTTATCCTGGCCTTTCTTCGCCCTGAAAAGGGCAACGAGGAGTGCACACAAGCTAAGAAACGAGACGGTTATGCCTAGGACCATCCCTATAGTGGTTGCCTGCCTCTTCCCGTGCTCGTGAAAGCCTGACGAACCGTGGGCACTCCGTGTGTTGCAGGGAGTTAAGGGGACGCCACAGAGGCCCGGATTGTTTTCGTATCGTGAAGCAGGAAACGTTGTCAGCTGCCCAACAGACGGGATTAGCCCCGAGAGGTTGTTGTTTGAAACATCAAGATCATTGAGAAATGTAAGGCCTCCTAGAGACCCCGGGATTGAGCCCTGAAGGCTGTTGTGAGAGAGATCGAGCACGCCTACCATCTTAAGACCTCCAAAACTGGAAGGAATGCTCCCGGTTAAATTATTGTGCCCCATATTCAAGACCTGAAGGAAACTCATCGAGCCTACGCTCGCAGGAATGATTCCAGACAAGGAATTGTAGGACAGATCGAGGTAAATCATGCTCCCATTGCTGGCAAATGTGTACACCGTTGTGCCCGAGTAAATCCTAATCGACGAGCAAGAATGAATCATAGGAAAACTCGCAAGCCTCTCCGGGTGAATCCCCTCAAACTCAACCAGCCCGCCTGCACCTCTGCACTCAGTCCCGCCCTCGTTTCTCACAAAAGCAAAATGCTTTCCAGACACAATTCCAGGGACAATAAGGCCAGCCTGATCAGCAAGTTCGGTTGGAATAGGACCTGTCAAGCTATTGCTATTCAAATCGAGCCATATGAGGTTCTTGCACTTACCTAGCCCCCGGGGAATTGCACCCGAAAGAGAGTTATTCCCCAATTGGAGTATCGCGAGCTTTGTAAGCTCACCAATTCCCTCGGGAATCTCTCCTCTCAGCTGGTTGCTGGACAACGAAACCCAAACCAGATCAGTGCACTTCGAAATCGACTTTGGAAGAGCTCCAGATATCAAATTGTTGTTGAGAATTAACGTCTGAAGATTCCCTCCGTTCGAACAAATGCCCTCAGGGATCTCGCCCCTGAGATTGTTGGCCCACAACACCAAGTCTGAGAGATTCGGCAAACTCCATATTTCCATTGGGATTGAACCACTCAGACTATTGAAGCTGAGATCAATTTTCTTAAGGTTCCTACACGAACCAAGCTCGGATGGAACTGTCCCCGAAAGGTTGTTATCTGCAAGCATCATCATCGTAAGAGACGAAACTGGTGTTCTTGAGCAAAACCAAGAGGGCACATTCCCTGTAAATGCGTTTGCACTAAGATCAAGCACCTCAAGCCGAGAACAGTTTTTCAATGCCATTGGCACAGGACCGGTTAAGTTATTGAACGACACAGAAAGGTATCTCAGATTCCCGAGAAGGCTAACAACACTAGTCAAGAAACCTCCCGAGAGTTGATTGTTAGTGAGGTTGAGACTAGTAAGCGAGGAGCACGCAGTAAACGTTGATGGAAGCTCCCCGGTTAACTGGTTCCCCGAAAGATCAAGCTCCTCGAGAGTACTACAAATTTGCCCCAACTCCCATGGAATCTCCCCAGAGAACTGGTTATGGGCTAAGACCAAGTGCCTCAAACTCTTCAGCTTTGCTAACAAGTCCCCCGGAACCTTAAGACCAGTCATGTTATTATGCCCAATATTCAACATCTCCAGGCTCTGGCAATTCGCCAAGCTGGGCGGGAACTCAGAAGCCGAGAGACTGTTGAACGACAAATTGAGTACTGTGAGATTCCTGCAAGCCCCAAACTCAAGATCATTCAGATTTCCCGAGATGTTGTTGCCCGAGAGATCAAGAACGGATAGGCTCTTGCAAGAGAGAAAGGAGCTTCTGAGCTGGCCACTGAACTTATTATCAGACAAATTAAGCAGATTCAAGTTCTGGCAATTGGACAGAGAATAATCCACAAGGTCTAAATTCGAAACCTTGTTCCTAGAGATGTCAATCTGCAGCATAGAACCACCAAACTTGAGGTCCGCGTGAGGGATCGAATTCCGGGAAAGATTCAGAACCGCCAAACGATTGCAGGCAAACAACAAGGGGTCCAAAAACAAAGAATCTGAGAAGTTGTTGTCTGACAAATCCAGAGACTCAAAGCTGCAAGAAACAGCAGATGGGGAGGAAAGGTTCCCATAGAAATGGTTGCCATTCAAGTGAACATTCCTGAGAGCAGGCAAAAGCATGAGATGAGAAATATGCAGAAACCCAGAAATCCCAGCATTTTGAAGGGCGAGCTGGGTGACTACCCCATTAGAGCACCCCACACCATTCCAGTTGCAGGGGCTAGAAGAGGAAGATGAACCCCAATCTCTCAAGAACCCATTGGGGTCATTTTCAACTGAAGATTCCTTGAAATCATACAACCTCTTCGCCTGTTCATCTGACACCACAAAGCCACAACTCATAACCAACAACACCACAACATCCACCATCAAATTCCTCATTTTCTTGGGGATTTGAAGCAAACCTCACCAACTGCATAAAATCAACCTTTTCCCCTTTCAAAACAGCATAGTATTCCACCCCCTGCAAAAACACACACTCTCTCTCTCTCTCTCTTCCCACCGATTTCCAGATATTTACAAGCAAATTTCTCAAATACAACCTGTCAAACAACAAACCCAGAAAACAAAACCAAAAAAACAACAAATTTCAGACTTGCTAAACAATCTTCACCCTATAAAAATGCTTTCTTTTTCAGAAAAAAACAATAAAAATCAAGAATTGATCTTTGGGGGGATAGTATAATTACCTGGAGGAAACAAATTAGTACAGACCAGTACTAGGTAAAAGAGGAGAAACAGAGGGGTGGGATTAAAGTTTTTCTCAGTCTGTACGGTACGGCGAGCCTCTGGGGCAGTAAGATGTTTCAGAGGTGTCGGCCGACATACACAAGACACAGGAAGTTCGTGAACCTCCCCAACTTGTGTGTGGGCGAACAAGGAAACATCAAGAGAGAAATAGAGAAATCTCTCCTGAAGCACGCTTAAGAATAGATTAGATTAGAGTAGATTGATATCTCTCAAGAATTGGATGAATTGATATTATTATTAGTAAATAAACTGGAATGAATGTTTTACACCAAAAAGAAAGAAAGAAAAGCAAGAGAGACAAAGAAAGAAAGAAGAATATAATACACAGCTTTTTTTGGCTTTTGGGGTCGTTGCCTTCACATTCAGCTTAGAGGGCTGTGTGGTTTCTGCAATCTGTCTCTCTCATGTTTTGGGTCCGGTCAAACTTGGGATTTGATTCCCTTTTTTATTTTTCTATTTTTTTTCTTTCTTTTTGTATTTCCCTCGCCCTCTTCAATAAAGGCAACTCGCAGGCGCAAGGCAGGGTATCAATTCTTATAAGAATGCGTAATTTTTAGTATTATAAATTTCAATCTATATAGCGACATTTATTGTTATAATATGATCTGTCTAATTATTCACCCAATTTAAATATAATTGTCAATTATTTGAAATTTGTGTTACAACGTAAATTGCCGTTACGATTTATTATAGAATTTAGTCAATTAAGTATAATAGTGTTAGGTTTTTCTTCTATAATGTTATCTCATGGTAACATGTGACCATAAGACTTTTAACGTTTATTGTAAATCATGAGAAGGCCGGCTAATTTCATCCTAAGAGAAAAAATAAATGCACTTGTCTCGGGAGGAGTGGATCGGACAAGTGGATGGAACATGATTTTTGTACTAAAGATCACGACTTCAATTCTTATCAATATTCTCTTGGTTGAATCTGTCACACAAGGTCTCCCTAATGTAACTTTTTTTTTTCTGTGTGCTTTGCGAGTTACTACACATGAGCATGGTTTACTTAGCACATACCCTCAAATATATAATAACTAAATTATTGTTTTTAAAAAACAACAAGACATGTCTAACAGTTTTACAATCGCAAAATAACCCACTTAACCATCGAAACATATTACAGCCCAATTTTCAACAAGTGTCTAACACTTTTAGAAGACGATAAGACATAATCATGTCTTTGATACCTTTTTCTTAGTCGAAAATCACCAAAAAAGTGCAATTCATCGCTTTTTAACACGCAAGAGATCAAATTTCTCTTACTACAACTTAAATTTTTTGAAATTTCACTCTAAAAATATTTAAACTCAATAGGCGATAAAACATATAAAATCATGTCTCAGGCATACACTTATTATTTTACCATGACTTGTTTAATTATTAAAGTTATCTTTCAATTTAACATAGTAATCAACTATTCAAACTTTTTGTTACAACATATATAAATATCGTGACTATATAATTTATTGCAAAACCTAACATAGATCATAACTCATCAAGTAGAATAATGTCGATTTTATCTCTTAAATTTTTCTCAAATGAGCATGGTTTACTTAGTGCGTTCATTCACATAGTGGCTAAATTATTAAATAAAAAAAAATCAATTACAACAACCAACCTAACAATCGAAACATATTACAACTTAATTTTCAACAAGTGTCTAACACGTTTAGGAAGACGATAAGACATAATCATGTCTCAAAAACATTTTTTTTTTAAATCCAAAATCACCAGAATGTGCATTTAATCATTTTCTTGAACACGTAAAAAATTCCTCTTATTTTTTGAAATTTCCCTGTAGAGATATTTAGACTCAACAAATGTCTAATACTTTTAGAAAGACTATAAAACATATAGCATCATGTCTCAAACACTTATTATATATTATACTATGACATGTTGATACACATAAAAGGGAAGAATCAATTGGTGACCTTTTTTTTTTAGTACTATTGTCTCAGTTACAACGTAGTATCTGTTAATACATACTTTCACAACCTACTGAAGCACAAACTGTAACCTCATTTACCTAATGCATTCATTTACATAGTGGCTAAATTATTAAATTTAAAAAAAAATACAACAACAATAACGACAACCAATATAACAATATGAAAATATTACTGTCTAATTTTCAACAAGTGTAACACTTTTGATTAGGAAGACGATAAGACATAATCATGTCTCTAAAAACTTTTTTTTGGGTCCAAAATCAACATAAATGTGCAACTAAAATTCAAAAAAATAAAAAATAAAAAATTGGATGCATCTAGAAAATTCAAGTTACACAAATCAAATCTGATCACTAATTAAACGTGCTTAGCGACACCTTGACATTATTTAAATTAGCTGGAAATTACTTTTTGTGACAAAATTTTCAAAGACAGACAACAACACCATTATGGGATTTTTTTTTTCTTTTTCAATTTTTTTTTTGTTTCGCAGTAAATTAGTACAGTAGTAGTTGTGGTAGTTAGAATACGGAAGCAGCCAAGCAGGAAGCATTTGAGTGCACGAGAGGCAACTCTCTCTTTTTGGCAAAATAAAAAAGACAATTATTTCTTTTTTAATAAAATAAAAAATCTTATCCTTTTGCAGTCAGTCAAATATTGACGTAACTACTACGAAGTACTACACAACGGTCACATCATACTGTTGAAATGTACATGTTTATATTCTTAAATTACCGTGCGCATAAAAGTTACGGCCTTACGTGTAACTTAGATTATGTAATATGGTTAAGAGGATAAATAATACTCCCTCTGTCCCATTTTACCTGTCCTATTTATTATTCATTGTTCAAACCAACCCTTTCTTCCTTGCTTATTTTCTTTTGTAATTTTTTATTATTTTTAAATTTAATTTTTTGCAAGGTTGCAAAAATCGCTAGGCGCCTGGGGGGCGCCTAGTTTTTTTTTTTTTTTTTTTTTCTAAAAAAATTTAAAAAAAATATTTTAAGTGTTAATAATTATAAAGTGTTTAATATTGTAAGTCTTACACTTTAATAGTTAAATATTTAATACCTATTAAGTTATTAGCTACTACGTATTATTTATTAATTATTAGTGCATTACTTATTAGTTTAATTTAGTTATTACTTATTATTTTATTAAGTTATTACTTATTAATTATTACTACCTCCGTCCCATTTTGTTTGTCTGATTCGGTTAACGAGGCTTGACTGAAGTTATTTTTAATTCAATTTTTCATAATATTAAATTTAGTATTAGTATATAAAATTTATATATTTAGAAACTACATTAAAAATACTACCAACACAAAAAAATCAAATTTAAAAATAATTAAAAATTATTAAAGAAAATAAGCAATGAAGAAAGAGTTGGTTTGACCAATGAATAGTAAACATGACAGGTAAAATGGGACAGAGGGAGTACATATTATTAGACTATTAGAGTATTAGTTAATACATTATAACATTAATAGTTTAAATGTTTTAGATTTATGATTTTTTTGAATTAAAAAAAAAAAAAAAAAAAAAACTCGCCGGCCGGCCTAGGCGGCCCAGGCGCCCGGCCAAGCGGGCTAGGCGGCCTAGGCGCCGCCTAGTCGGCCGGCTAGGCGCGATTTTTGCAACACTGATTTTTTGTGTTTAATAGTACTTTTAATGTAGTTTCTAAATATATAAAATTTATATATTAATGCTAAGCTTAATATTATGAAAAATTGGATTAAAAATTACTTCAGTCAAGCCTCGTTAAACGAATCAGACAACCATTTTGGGACGGATGTAGTATGTAATTGTATGTACTTGTTTCGCTAATGTTATTGATATGTTTAGTTGATTGATTATGTACAATTAACTATTATGAAAATGGTAGAGGAACAATAAAAAGGTACAAGTTATATTTTATGTAAAGAATTCTTTTTAGAATTTGAAAAGTTACATATAGGCAAATGGCAATCATAAATTAAAGTGTATATATATATATATATATATATATATATATCTGGTGCATGTCTTGCTTGTTATGCCAGCTATAATACCTTACACGTAGCATTGAATGATATTAAGCATGGCTAATGATACTATCTAGAATGTTATATAAGCATCCTCTAATTAGACTGTCTCGCTTGCTATGCCATAACTATGATGTCCCACGCGTAGCATTCAATGATATGATATGGTATATTAGGCGTTGCGAATGATGTTTTGTTGTGTGTCAGATAAGCATTCTCTAATTAGAATGTCTTACTTACTAGGCCAACTATGATGTCACATGCATGGCATTGAATGAAATTAGGTGTTGCTAGCGATGTTGTGTAGTGTGTCAGATAAGCATCCTCTAATTAGATTATCTCACTTGTTGTGACTGGTATGATGCCTCACGCATTGCATTGAATGATATTACGCATTGTTAATGATATTATGTAGTGTGTCAGATAAGTATCCTTTAATTAGATTGTCTCACTTGTTGTGCCAGGTATGATGCCTCACGCGTTGCATTGAATGATATTACGCATTGCTAATGATACTATGTAGTGTGTCAGATAAGTATCCTCTAATTTGATTTTCTCACTTGTGTGACAGGTCTGATGCCTCACGCGTTGCATTGAATGATATTACGCATTGGCATGGCTAATGATACTATGTAGTGTGTCAGATAAGTATCCTTTAATTAGATTGTCTCACTTGTTGTGTCAGGTATGATGCCTCACGCGTTGCATTGAATGATATTACGCATTGCTAATGATACTGTGTAGTGTGTCAGATAAGTATCCTCTAATTTGATTTTCTCACTTGTGTGACAGGTATGATGCCTCACACGTTGCATTGAATGATATTACGCGTTGCTAATAATAGTGTGTAGTGTGTCACATAAGCATATTCTCTAATTAGATTGTCTCATCACTAGTTATGTCACTAATTAAAACTTATTAAACATTTTCATCGATTTAAAAGATTTAAATGGAGCTTTTTTCACTTAGAGGACTCAATTACGTACATTATTCAATCATCTTTGACGCCAATTTGGTGTACTATACTTGAGTATGGCATTTTGATGCATATGGTATAGTACGTTACCACATTAAGAAATCGTTGTATAGTATTATATTTATCTTAATTTTAAAATTTTTGGTAAATTTTATTAAAAGAAAATGAGTCTGAATTGATGTACATTGTCTAAAAAACCTAACTTGCAAATAAAACTAAACTCAAAATCCATTAATTACGGATATTAAGTTGCATAAATTATCAAATCAACATCAACATGAGGATCATTTTGAGATTTAATTTGTAAATGCATGAGAAAAAATCTTTTATACAATACAAATAAATATATTTTTAAAAGACTCTTGTATATATAATGGTGCGTATCTCCTTATTTTTTCAATTTGGGACAAAAACTACTTTTAAGACTTTCCACTTTTATTTTCCAACTCAAATGGGTTTACTTTGAAAATCAATTTTGTATTCACACATTATCCGTTTTGAGCGTACAATATATCAATCTTTTCGTTTTACTACGAAGAATATGAATCTACGTTGACCAGACCCAAATTAGAAGTGAACCCACATATATTTTTATCACAAAATTACTACTTACAATGCCATTTTTTCTATTATTTTCCCAACAATTTTAACCCATGGTAGATGTTGAGGCAATTAGGCAGATCCTTCTCATCAATTCCTTTTGATCAGTTCCTTCCAATGGATCCTTCTGACGATCATTTCTTTCCAATTAACAAAATTTCAGCCTGATACACTTCAAGAATCAATTTCTCATTTATTTATTATTGGTTTTAAGTGTATGATATCTTCAATGTTGCCAAGTCGTGATTTGTCTAATTTTTAAAAAAATTGTTGACTGCGTACTTCTTATATATGTGTAATGTGTGTGTTTGATGAGGCACTGCACGGCCGCACGGGGCGCGGGACCTAGGTTTTCACGCTCGGATGGCAATTAGTGCATGGCTCTATGCGCCGGTCTCTCATCTCATTTTATTATTTTATCTTTCCTAAATATAATGCCACACTATATTTTTGCCATTTTTAAATTTACCTTTTTCTTTAAAATTCATTTCATTCCAAGTGGGCTTATTTATGTATTTTGAAAATGAGGGAATGAAAGGACAAAACAAGAAAGTTTAATAAATCTATTATTGACACGGTTAATAGAACTGTCAAAACGGACTAATCAGTCTCTGGTTCGCCCAGAAACGGACATGCCCGGCTCTGGTCCATTTTTTACACGGAATGAGATTTTCCTAACCCAACCCGTGGTTGGAGGGGTTGACTCGTTGTTTATTTTATTTTATTTTTTAAATTATATGTTAAAATTTTATAATTTTTATATAGCGTAGGGTTGAAAACGGATTGGGCTGGAAATTCGCCAACCCAACCCGTCTAGAGTACGTGTTAAATTGGCTCAATCCGGTAGGTTGGACCCGTTTTGATAATTCTAACTGTTAGCAAAAATGAGTGGGTTCATACTTTCTGAAGGATGATCCGTCATTTAATTGTGTAAATTTCTTCTTTTTTTCTTTCGAATATGTCTGATTGTACACGTCTAGTATTGTTGAATGAGTTCTCTAATGATTTGACTTTTGTTAGATGAAAATTAGGGTCTTTCGGATATGAAGGATTATTGAGCTTATAGATGTCACATGTGAGTCACTTTAAAATTTGATAAAATAAGTATTTTGAAGATTATGTCACATTAAATGTGTTGTGTTTAATTTTAATTGAATTTCATGTAAATTTTATGCAGATTTCGTATCTTTTTTATTGACTTTTATATGCATTTTCCGTGAATGTAACTTGAAAAATGCATTTCTTGTGGATGTAACTTCAAATGCATGTATATTGAATTTCTAAAGCATTTTCCGAAAAGAAATTCAAACGACAATGATGTTAGCATAGTGTACAAAGCTAGTATGTACTAATTTTTAATTAATAGCTCCAACTTACCTATTATTTTACCTAGTATGCACGAGATGAAATCTGTTCCCGAGATCTTAGCCGACAAAGCTAAGGATTCCGACTAGCTCAATTGAGGTCGAAGCCGGCAACCTTCTCCGGCCTGTACTCTTGAATGATGACAACATGTTGTTAAGAAATTTCCATCAAATGTAAAATATTGATTTTTTTTTTTTAGAAAAAATATCGTCTTTTAATTCTATTTTACATTTTTTGGTTGTTCTACTAATTCAATTATCGACCAAATGAACTTTTTATTCTTCATGAATGACAATATCTAAACACTAATGAATGTATTATACCATTCATTTATGTCTGTTTTTCTGTTATGTTTTTAAAATACATTATGTTATAAGAGTTGTGCTATACAATATTTTGGACAAACATACCATTACCGTTATTTTTTCACTATTGTTACCATGTGCATGCATCCACCATATTTTTTCTTATCTTCTTTAATAATAAAAATAATATATACACATTATATAATGGAGTTATATGTTAGTTATTTCCTAAAATATAAAAATTAAATTTATAAAAATATTTTACATTATTATTATTATTATTATTATTATTATTTACAATAATATAAATATCTAAAATCTAAATAAATCTAAGATTTTAATATAAAGTAGTAATATTGGATAATTGGGTGCCTATTTTTGCGCATAGCTCATAGAAAATACTAGTCTCTAAATAAATAATGACAAACACCTCTGGTATATAATTAGATGAAGTTTCTTTTATATTAAGATTTATAGTTAAAGTTAAACTTATGATATTTTTATAGAACTTATGAATATAATAACCTTGCTATCAAAGCGAAAAGCCTCATTGAATTGATAAAATACTTGTTTTTCATGAATTTTCTTATGTAGTTTAATATTCGAGTACTATATGTAGTTTAATATTTAAATATTATCAAATATGCAAATCTAATTATATTAGTATTAAGATTTTATTTAAAAATTATAGATAGGACACCCAAGATAATTAGGAAAAAGGGAGTAATAATTTATTGAGAGACGAATTATTTTATGCAATTTTGTAAACAAGTAGGAAGACAGGTTTTGTCCATATGCATTAACTCGTGAAGTGAATCCAATTCTTTTTATATATAGATTATTATATGATTATATTGCAAGAATAGTTCCCTCCTATGCTCCATTAGATTCGATTCCCATGACAAAATTGACAATGATACAAAGTACAAACAAATTAATTATTTTTATTTTTATTTATTTTTTAGGTAGTATTAATGAAGAATCCCATTTCTCTATTTCTAGAAGACATAGGATGATTTGTTTGGATCAAGGATCTCGTGATTTAGTGGCACTAAGTTGTTCTCACATATGAGAGGTTGTGTATTTGAGCTTTAGTGAAGGCGTTATTATAGTAGGTCTATACTACTAAAAAAAGATGATTTTTTTTTTTTGAAATCAAAAGATGATTTGTTATATATTTAAAGTGCATAAATTGTTAGGAAATAATAATAATAATAATAAATATATGTTATGATACACTCGAATGTGAGCTTCATGGCCGAATTTTAAGGCGTGTAAGATGGACAACAACACATGGCTTCAATTTTTAGAGATTCTAATTTATTTTTGATCTAGCTATTTAAGAAAAAAAAATATACAATTAATCCTAAAACACATCAGTTTTATTCCAAACCACTTCTCTCTCCTAATAATTAGGATCTAATTAATTGAGCAACCCAAAACAATTATGTTTCCCCAGCGGCCAGATGAGGTCTTAAGCCCTGAATCTGCAAAGATAACTTGGAGTAAAAATCATATATTTTACGTATTTGTTTTAAAGATTGTACTTATACTTTTCGTAAGACCTCATATATTTATAAGAACGGGGCCACACTCAAAAACCGGCCCCGATGAGCTTTAGGTGAAATTTGCCTTGTAACCTTAGACAACAAGTGACCACAAGGAGGTAAACCATCTTAGTTGACTGGCTCTAACCAATAAAGCTAATAATAGACACCTCTTACAAGGAGTGAAATTTGAAACTTTGTGATTATCAAGTCAACCATCCCATTAACTCGACTAGGGTAAGTAGCCTGGTGAATGTATATATTTGCACATAGTGCATGCATGCAAATATTTGCTGATTATATCATGGGCATTTTATTAATTTCTAACCATTTAAATTACGCAGTGTTATTATAACCGTTGTGACCGGGCACCTATAGTTATGGGCAGGGTTGAGTGTGGTAAACGTCGACGCACGACTTATATTTGTCAACTAGGTTGGTAAAGATTAAGGAATGAAAAACATATATATAAATATGGTCATACAACGTAACGTACCCCTCCAATTGCGCAAATTATATCGTGGACCGTGGTCCACAATGCATTGTGGACCGCGGTCCCAAAACGACGTCGTTTTGATTAATGAAAACAGACGGATGAATTCGCGCCACTCACTTTCTTTTCATATATACTGCACTTACATTTCAACACAACTGCAGTTACCTTTCAACACAACTGCAGTTACTTTTTGATATAACTACAGTTTCATTCGATAATATAAAAACACAAAAGTGAAACTGTTATTCAGTATCTGTTCATATACACTGNTGTGGTAAACGTCGACGCACGACTTATATTTGTCAACTAGGTTGGTAAAGATTAAGGAATGAAAAACATATATATAAATATGGTCATACAACGTAACGTACCCCTCCAATTGCGCAAATTATATCGTGGACCGTGGTCCACAATGCATTGTGGACCGCGGTNTTCGATAATATCAAACACAAATGTGAAACTGTTATTCAGTATCTTTTCATATACACTGTACTTTCTTTTCAACACAACTACAATTACTTTTTGATATAACTACAGTTTCATTCGATAATATCAAAACAAATATAAAGTAGTATCTTTTGGAATGAACTGTAGTGTCAATTACGGGACTCCGTCTCCCACTTACTAAAACGACGTCGTTTTAGGACCGCGGTTCACAATGCATTGTGGACCGCGGTACACGATATAAGAACTGCTCCAATTGTGGCCCTATTTCCAACCACCTCAAGAGGAAAATCAAATCAATTCTCCGATGATCTGCTCTTGAGTTCCGAGCTTTAATTTGGTTTAATTAAGCAGATTTATAGATGCTCGAAATAATCCACATCCAATACCAACACACAAATGTAATAAAAGAGGATCACATCTATCGATCCTGCAAATTCACGAGTCTTCATGGTAAATAAATCAACTTGCAAATTGCACTTTTTTTTTTTATGGAATGTTTTCCTTAATTAACTTGTGATGAGTACGGTAATATATTACTATTCAGGCAGAAACTTATGTGAGACTGTCTCACGATCATTGTCCACGGGTCATATGTTGGGTTAAAATGAAATGTAATACTACTACTTATATATTAAATCAAGAATAAAATGTTTATTACTTATATGAGATGAGAAAATGTAATACGTTTGAGGAAAAATACAATACATTTATATTTTGATGAAAAAGTGTTACATTTTTCATTAAAATATTACGGAGTACATTTTTCTTTATAAGTGCAAGTATTAATTATAAGGAAAAATATAATACTTTTGATTAAAAAAAATAATACTCTTACATCAAAATATAAATGTATTACATAAAGAGAGGAATATATGAAATTAACGTATTTGAAGCACTAACAATTGTTCAAGAAGTTCACACTTTTGTCATTCACCTTTGGCCTTTTCCACTTTTGTGGTGAATTGTTTTATCATATATATATAAAGATGGAACCCTTCAAATATTGTGCCTTGATAAAGGGCCTATTCCGCCCTTCTCCAAGGCTATAATTGGTGGTATAATGAGAATTTATGGTGGAATGATTACACTTAATTTTTACTCACACATTTGAATGTTTGATATAGACACTTATCTATCAACCTATATGATGAAAATACCTTATCATTGCTTGTTACTTATGGACTAACATCATGTTTGGTTCGCGAAATGAATTTTAAAAGAATATGAATAGTATTCATAGGGAATGGAATAGACAATGAATATAACATAAATTGTATTATATTGTTTGGTTCGCTGAAAGAATAGACTTTAGGAATGTTATTTCAATGTTTGGTTGGTTTAAGAAATACAAATGGGATATATGTTTAAAAGACATAAATATCCTTAACAAAATATATAATAATAATAATAATAATAATAATAATAATAATAAGAGGGGGGGGGGGGGGTGTGCAGGTAATAGCTATTCCCCTTGCAAGGGGAATGGCTCATTGTTCTTGGTAATACAAGTTCTTACCAAACAAAGGAATAGGCTGGGAATGATATTCCATTCCTGGCCTATTTGGCGAAGCAAACGTCCCATAAAAGTGAAGGTACTTAAGACTTAAGAGTATGTGTAGTAAAACCCAATGCAGAATACTATGATAATCACTCTAATATACATTATTAGTGAGTCTTCAATGGGTAGATTGATCAAGATCGATCTTGTGAGTTGTTTATCTATTTTCCAATCAAGCGGGATATTGTCCATCAACGTAATTTTGATAGTGAAAATTATTTTCCAATCAAAGAGTCTTGTGACTTGTCATGTTTGACAGGTATTTTTTTATGGCCACTATACAAATATGCGTTTTTATTGAAGCCTATGTGACCCTAATTAGCAAATGACTGTGAAAAGGTAAGCCAATGAAGATTACACATAGATGATCGAATCTCTCAAATCAAGAGGACCAATAAACAACTCATATGAATAGTTAAACTTGAAATCTTATAATTAAGAACGCAATTGTGGATTCGACTATTGAATGCGGATGCCTAAAAGGTTAATGATTCTTGTAGGAAGTATGGGTAATCATGTCATCTCTTTACTAATTGGGAGGGAGGGAGGGGGAAAAACACAACAAAAAAGTATCTCATCTCCTAGCCATAATCATATCACCATCGAGGGAGTATGGGTAATTAAAATGAGAATACCTCTAAGTAAAACTCAAACCATAAATCAAGAATTAGTCAAGGAAAATGATATGTAGTTGCTTTCACCAATAAAATGTTCACATGATATGTAATTACTTAATTGTTAACAAATTATTTTAATTGAATAATTAATCAATCATAATATGTGGCGTTAAATTTGATCACTTCATAAAAAAGGGAGGTGGGGGAATGTACACCTATTTCCATCTCAAATTTCTTGAATTTTTATGACTTTTTGGAGGGTCAAAAATTAGATATTTTATAATAATGAACTTTTGTCGACAAAAACACATGCAAAGGAGACTCTAAGGATGCCGCCAGCCAATTTTGATGTAGTTTGAGACTAATCAACAGCTTGCTAAAATGTGTTTACCATTTGATTAAAAAGAGTGTCATTATTATTATTATTATTATTATTATTATTATTAAATATTAGAATGTTCGATGAAATTGTGATTCTTCAATAAATTTAATAACATTTGTTATTTAATTATAAAAAATTATTTGAAAATGAATTTTAAATAAAATATTTATACATCTTATTTATGACAGCCAAAAGAATACATACATACACACACATATATATATGAAGTACCAATTAGTCAATAAATTAAATACATTTTCTTAAAGTTATGTATGGTATTTTTTTTTAATTAAATATCAATTTTTACTACAGAGATGGAGTGATACGTAAATATTTTATTTAAGTTGAAAATTTTAGGTTAAATAGGGATGCATGTGATTCTTTGAAAATCAAAAGTAGATTCAAACCTATGGGTGGCCTAATTGTTTTCAGAGTAAAGTTATTCCTAACAAACATATATTCTTGAATTACTTTTTTGACAAATTTAAATGGTATTGAAATATATCAAATTTACAAACCTAATAAGAGCAAATAAAGTTATGTCTCTAATGAAAATTAAAAAATATTGATAAATTGTAGTGAAACAAACTAGGAGACTAGATCAAATTAAGAATTCATTTCTCGCGGAAATGACAACCGGAGGAAGCATGAAAATCATGCAGAGTTTTGTGTTACAAAAACTATGCTTATGATACTATCCAGTGAGGATGTTTCCCACTAAAAACTATTGTTGCACTAGCTAATCCAACATTTCTACCACGTCATAGTTAGGCATTCTTGAAGTATTTACTTTTACGAAAAAATTGATTATCTTGCATTGATATATGTTAGGATACTGAATGATACTTTGATAAATTTTGAAACACTAATTTAAAAATACACATTAAAGGTTGGACTATTCGCGCAATGTGCGTGTGGTAACTAGTAGTCTCTTAATGTATTTAAACACAAGAAACTTAATGTCATAATTCAATAGTTATGAATTTGAACCTCACTAAATGTTATGTTGTATATAATTCTTATTTGCAATATAATGTAGCTATTTTCTCTCTCTCTTTTTAATCTTCAATTCGTAGCATGGTTAGTGATGAACATATAATATAATATATAAATATAAACGTGTAATCCAATTATCAGTTTAGACTTTTAATTAAAACGGAACTACATCTTTCAATTTCATATTAGAACCAATCATATACGCAAGTTCATGGGTTCAAAAGATGTACTACGGTTTGTTGAGCATATAATATATATAAACATAAATGTGCAGTCCAACTATAAGCTTAGGCTTTTAGTTGAGATGGAGCACATGCTTCAATTTGGTACTAGAGTCATGTCAATGGTCCACGCGTTGTTGCTTGGAGCCCACCAAAGCAATCGACACGCACACATGAGGGGGCGTGCTTAGACTTATTGTTGAGATGGAGCACATGCTTCAATTCGGTTCACATATTTAAAAAAAAAAAAAAAACTGCTCTAATTAACTTTTTTTTTGGAAGTGTTGGTGTTGTTGACTTGTGGTTACATATCATAACAAAACAAATTAAGGTTAAACTTAATAATCAAGTACAATGCACTGCAAATATTTATTCTTCTCATTATTAAATATACAATAAAATGCCGGAATCCTCGCATAAAAACCAGGCAGATTTTTGGTGAATGCTTTACAAATATGCACATTAAAAAAAAACATTTTAAATTTATTATTAGTAAAAGTAGCTAAGGTTAGGCCAATATTATAAAGAGATACAAAATAATTATACTATTAAAATGTCAAAAATGGGGCCCTTAAACCTCTATGATGCTTTACTGTTGCAACCACTCGTGTAAAGGACTGTCTTCATTTCAATTCAGTACATTGATTTCGTTTGTTTTTCTCATTGCTTGACAACTATTTTTTTTATAGTTTTTTTTTTAGAAAAAAAAAACTTTGAGACTAACTTCCCAACGACCCCTCCTCTAACACAAATAAATTCAATAAAATATTATGTAATATAAAATTAAAAAAACAAAAATCATATTCTTATGTCTACACTTGAATTATAATATTGAGCTAAAGGGCTGCATGAACAATATATACTATAATAATGGTTTCAATTTGGAATTTTCATATTATATATATGGAAATTAATCCTTGTTTTTTTTTTTTTTTTAGTATTATCAACTTTATTACCCAGTAATATTTGTTCAATATATTTTCTTTGCATTATGTCATATCAACATTTGATGAAATCTTTTGTCTATCAAATAGTTTTTTTAATGATTATTTTTACCTCATAAACTTACTTCTTAATATTGACGTTTTGACGAAACAAAAGAACTCTTTATATTAATTGATTTGTTATAATTTTGTTGACCTCACCACGAGTTAGGAAGAAATTTAATTATTTGTTGGAACTATGCCACATTAGAAAGTCAATATTAAGAGGTAAATTTAGAAGAAAAGTGTGTGGTTACTTTGTTTTTGTAACATGATTAGCTATAGTAAGGTTTTGGATCTTATATCCCAATATAGAAATGTTATTTTTCCTTCTTAATTTTATCTCGTAATGTTTCTCTCTTAACGTGGTAATAAAATGCTTTTCATCCATTGTTTATCGTTTTAAAAAAGAAATCTACTTATTATTCAAATACAAAGATAACTAATTAATCATGCATTGTCATGTAAGAATGTGAATATTAATAAGTAAAATCATGATGAGAATATACAAAGCACTACTCGTCCTAATATATACTCCGGTAAATATCTCTTTTGGTCCATCTAATATATATAATTAAAATTTTATTTTGACCATCTACTATTTATTTGATCGCTTTTTCTTTTTTTTTTTCCGACCATCCATATTCAATTTAAAATGCTTAAAACGAGTCCACTCTTTTTCATACAAGAATTTTCATATATTTTAGAAGGATATGGATTTGACATTGTTATGTGCACCAGTATAAAAGTATTTCGGAGCTGCCCCACTCCCCATCCCATATAATGTATATATATTAAGTATACTAACATTTAAATAAATGTTAAGTTAGCTTAGATGGTAAGACCATTATTTCCATATTGTATGAATGAAATGGTTAATAGTTCAAATCTCGTGAGAATTTCAATTGGATTTTTTATTTGTAACATTGTGGCTTTTTTTTTTTTTAATATTAATAGTGAGATGAGTGAAATTTTGTTTTTGACATTTTTAATATTAATAGTCTGAATTCTAATTGAAATTTTTATTTGTAACATTGTGACTTATTCTCTTTTTTATTTTTTATTTTTTAATATTAATAGTGAGGTGAATGATTTATAATGTGTTTTTCATTCAAACTATTTTATCAAATTAATTATGTTTTATATTTTATTTTAAATATTTTTTATGTTAATGTATATATTTTGATTTTTCATCATTAGTCAACAATATTTATGATTTGGTATCTAAGTTTTTCATTTTTTTTTTCAAAATATCTCGTTAATTTAATCTTTTGCTCCCATTAAATCGGAGAAGATTTCTGGCTCGTGGCATGTAGCCATGTAGGCAATTGACACACATACTGAATTTACCCCATCCTCTAATCTTTAGGGCATGAGAGATGAAAGATTTGAGATTTAAACTTATATTTCATATATTTTAAACAAAATTTGAAGAATTTGAAATTGAAGTATAAAAATGTGATTGAATTAATAAATAAAGATTGAGTAACCACAAGGTTTCAAGTTCGACTTCCAGTAAGAGCGGCCTATTGATCTTCTCGATTTGAGCCTATTAGCTATGGATAATCTAGACTAGTTTACCTCCTTGTAGTCCTTTGTCTGCTAAGGCCACAAGGCAACACATGTCTACCTAGTGCACTCTTAATCATGGTTAAAAAAATTTGTCTACCTAGTGCACTCTTAATCATGGTTAAAAAAAATTGGTAGGCGCTCATCGGGCGCTCTGGGGGCACCTAGTTCCTAGAGCGCCTAAGCGCCTGTGTATTTTTTATTTAAAAAAAATTGTTTAAATTTTTTAATTTTTAAGATTAAGACTTGATAATTATAAACTATTTAATACTTTAATTGTAAATACTAAAATATTAAATATTAACCTAAATAACATCTAGAGTTTGAAAATTTTAGGGTTATTTTGCTCAAACAATATTGTTTTTAGTGAAATACCCATTTTGAAAAAGAAGGGAACAATAGCTAATCGACCGACTAGGCAACCTAGTCGGTGTCTAGGAGGCATAGGTGGCCAGTGCCTAGGCAGCGCTTAGGCAGCCGGCCAGCGCCTAGGCGCTAATTAATCGATGCCTAGCTGAGATTTTTACAACATTATTTTTAAGTAGTGGTTGCGAATTTTCTTTTATAATCTGACCAAAAGAAAAAAAAATGGAATTAATACCAAATATATTCAGCATTAAATACGGAATAGTGTTGAGGTGGAGTAGGGGGGTCCACAGAGCAGATAAGTGAGTCACGGGAGCGCACGAGTGGGGTGTGGTAGTACGTAGTACGTAGTATTTGACTAGGCCGCACAAATCCAATAATCAATCAATTACGAATTACGAATTACGAATTATGAATTATGAATTATGAATTGGAGCAGTAGTTGGACGAAACCGACCTCCCAAATTGAAAATTTGTTTCTTCTAAAACAACGTTTTCTTAACAACGCCACCTACCTTGTCTGCCCCTACCCTTTGCTTCTCCTTTTCATTTTCATTTTCACATCCATTATTCATTCATTTTAATATCTCACACGTGCCCCCTTGGCCCTTCCTTCCTTCTTTCTTAATCATTTTCCCATCCTCTATTGCGCCATGATTGAAGTTCAATTCGTGCACTGTGTCCATTTCCTTTCTTTTTCCTACCTCTTTTTCTTTAAAAAATAAAAATAAAAATTCTAAGTACTTATGATGCTTTTGATGCATGAAAACGTTTTCTTTTTTAATACCTAGGAAATATATAAATCAGTTGTCGAATCTCATTAGTAGAAGAGTAAAAAATGTGTAGTTGATTCGATCTCAAAGTTTGAGACAATTTAATTTGTACATGAATTAATTTGCTTCTCAATGAATATACATGAGGACTTTTAGAGATAAAATTTACTCCTTTCAGACACGTTTTTACATTATATTGCACTCATATCACTATTAATAATAAGAAACAAGAAGAAAACACATTGTTACAAATAAAAAATCCAATTACAATTAGAAATTAATCTCATTAATAACAATTATAATCTCACTATTAATATTTTTTTAAAAAGGCCAAAAATAAAATTTCATGCTATAAGATTCAAACCCCTAACATTTAGAGAAAAGTCATATGCCTTACTATATATGCTAACTCATCCTTTGGTTAAATTTAGGTCAATTTAGTATTTACAAGTTAACTATATGTATTATGTATACAAGGGGCTATACATACAATATATATATATAAAGGGGATGGGGGTGGGGGGAGTGGGGGGCAGCTACCCCCATTGTCCCCATTATGGATCCGCCAGTGACTTTATACCAAAATTATAATATACTCTATAGACAATTTGTTAGAAATAAAGCTTCATTACATAGCAGAATTGCATATATAATCACTACTTTAAACCTTATATAATACTTTATAGCAAAATTTTAATAGATTTACTAAGTTCATATACAATAAGACTTAAATTCTCCTCATCTGACCCGACTCATGGATTAAGATCCGCGAGTAAGGATGGAAATAGACTAGGGCAGGCCAAACTTGGGAAAACTAGGCTTGGGCCTGTTTCTAAGCCTGTGTTTGGGTCTGTATATAGGTTCTTTTTAAGGCTTAATAATAAGTTCGAGCCTACAATAAGTCTGGCATGGCCTAAAGCCTTTTTTAAAGGCCTATTTAATATGCAGGTCATTAAATATATAGACTCTATTGTAGGCTTTAAGATATATACGTTATATACTTTATAAGGCTTACATATTTGTAAAAAAAAAATCATATTATGGAGTATAACAATAATAGACGAACAATTGTAGTTGTAAGCCACAACAAGTGTGTAGGTTGTGACAATAACAAGCATCCACAACCTCAATCGAATTTTTCAAAAAAAAAAATTTAAAAATTAAGATAATAACTCAAGATCAATAGTTAATCAATCAAATGCCTCACTCTCCCCTATGCAGTATGAAGTGATGTGTTTGCTACTTCGCTAGGAGGGAAATAGAGAGATGAAAAAGTGTGAAAATTGAAAAATGAGGATTTAAGTATGTATGTGTATATAGGCTTGTAGGCTTGTAGGCTAGATTTTAAATATATAGGCCTCAAAATAGGTCTAAGCTTGACTTTTTTACTATATAAGCTAGGCCAAGGTAAGCCCAAACTAGGTAAGTTGTAGACCCATTGATAGGGGGCTCAAATGAAGGGTAGACTAGGAGTTTTCAATGTCAAAATGTGAAGAAGCAAGAAGTTTGGGAGTGTAAAGGCAAGGAGGCAGGGAGTTCGGGGTGCAAAGTGTGACAAGACATAAAGTATATGGTCCGAAGTAGGACAAGGCATAAAGTCATGAGGAAATGAGGAAAACTTGTGAGCCAAAGTGTGACAAGGCATAAAGTGTAATGTGCAAGGGAGCAAAGGTGTGAAAAGTAGGCTAGAGTAGCTTAAAGACGCATTTAGCAAACATGGAATGAGCACAAGTCAAGAAAAACGAAAGGAATGGGGGGAGGGGGTTGGGCTCCTACACGACTTCCCAGGGAGCCGACCGGTGCGAACCTGTAGTGCCAATGATTGCGGGGTGCAAGATGTGGATAAATAGATAGGTGCCTAAGGAGGCATCGCCCTTCTACTAGGCAGCTGCACTGTTGACCACTAGCCAGCACCTTATAGTTGCCCAGTTGGATTGCGGTGGGCCATGTTAACCACGAGTAGGCCTGCCCGATAGTGGTTGGTAGGTCCTTCGAGACTTGTTTCATGACGTGGTGGCTTCAAGGGAAAACCTTGCGACTAGTGAAGATGTGTGTGTGGCTAAGAATCTCTGAGCATCTTAGTTCATTGGTTTGCCATGATCTTCGGTCTTGGGAAGTAGTATAAAGGGTATGGGTTTGGGAAGGGAGGGGAGGTTTCTTGTCCTCTCTAGGCATTAGTTTCTTCAACCAATTATCTACACCTTGTATAGTAGTTAGTCTTCGTGGTTGGTACTTTCTAACTAACTTCTCTCTAGGTTAGAGTGTTAGGCATGCTTTGGTTGGGCTTGAAGGTTGGGCTTATTGCGCATGAGCTTATTTCCATCTTTTTTTTTATTCTATTGTAGTCCAATTACAATACTTTAAAATTTTGGGCCTTGTGAACATAATACGGAGTATTATTTTTTCTCTCTCAATTTTTTTTTTATATCAACACGATTTTATGATAGGATTGATCAATTATAAATCATCACTTTTCAATGCTAAATATCTTGTAATACAAGGATAAATTTTTTAAAGAAAGTTTAAATCTAATACATATTTCCTTTTCTTTTTCTTTTTTTTTTTTTAAAAAAAAGTGAGAGAAAAGAAGCCATAGTTGTTTTATTAGATATTAAAAAAAAAAAATGTTAGTGGTTTCTCTTGTGCTTTACCTAATAATAAAATAATCACATTCTCCTGTATCCTTATATATACCAACGATATATAATAACAATAATTGAGGCACTTTATCAAGTGTATTGTACATTTGTTATTTGTATAGTTTTTTTTCTCTAGTTTTTTTTTTTTCGAATACTACTGATTCTATTACAATGCAGTATATGTTCATAGCTACTTTATCAACCTATTAAAGCACACAGAGTCAATATCATCTCCACCGAGGCTCGAACCCACAACCCCTCGTATAGGAGTGCAAACAAAAAAGATAAATTAACTTTTCTTTTCTCTAGTTAATTTCTCCTTTTTTTTTTTTGTTTTAAATGAGTTATTTCATTTTTGACCATTTATTTATTCAAACATGCATTTCAACTTTGAGGTTTTTTTTTTCTTTTTTCTTAATTGCTTAGTTCTTAACTTTAAAAAGTTATACCTTTAATTCAAATATCTCAAATATAATAGGATAAAATTGGTTGATTTTTTTTTTTAAAGCAAAAAGATATTTTAGACTAAAAGTAGTATTTATTTTTAACACTTGAAAACTAAAAACTGAAAAATTAAATTGAGAAACCATAAATAAAAATTTCAACCTAGCAAAGAGAAAATGCCATTAGGTGGATCATCAATCTTATGATGAAATTCAAATAGAAACAGTGAAAATATTTATATCTTATTTGCTTTATTAAATTGCCATTTTCTTGAATTAATTTAAGTTAATTTCAAGAGCAAATGTGTCAAAACGGGGAAATTGCCACAAGTCATTTAAGTTAACAATTAATACTTTTTCCAATCCACTTATTATTTAATGTATTAATGTTTAAAAATATTAAATCTTTGTATAATCCAAGATTTGACACTTTAACATTTAAGTTAAAAATTAATACTTTTTCCAATCATATACTTTAAAGTTTTTAAACAAAACTTCGTATGTGCTCGTTTATATATAAAAATAATGTATGTTTATATAATTAGATTTTAAATTATAATTTGCAATATAATTATGATTTGTTTAACTTATATTTAACACTAATATAATTTATATGTATTATTTGTATTTGTAATTATAATATTATTAAGTTATAAAGTTTATAAAATATATAGTTTATAACTTTATGTAATTTATGTAATAAATAAATTTTATATTAGCTATATAATTATATTCATATTTACATAAATTTATAATTAATCAGATTAATTAACACTTGTAATAATAAACATAAAATGATTAATATAAATTATATATCTATATAACTTTTTTACATTAATGTGCAAGTTATATAATTATAATGTTTGCAAATGATTTTGATAAATACATAATTACACACAAAAAAAAAAAAAAACCATCGTTAGGATAGTTGGTTTTATTAAGGCTAGATTAATTGAAATGTTAGGAGTTAAAAGTGTTTTTTTTTCTACCGAATAATAGTCTTATACATGAATACAAATCAATTAAATTACAAATTATAAAGTTTATAAAATATATTTTGTCATTCGTTTACAATTTTGTTCGCTTCATCTCCATGAAATAAGAAAGATAAAAATTGCTTGCACAGCCGCACTGGTAACACAGTTGATTCATGTGTGATAGATTGTGAGCAATGGCACAAGATCAAACGAACATTATATTGTCAGTATGGGAGTTACACCAATGTGATGGACTCCTTGTAGGCACTAATATATAGCAACTAGACACTCTTCTTCCTATCTAATAGGCTACTAAGTAACCGTGATTTACCTATCCACTATCCTGCTGTTAGGTCAGGGTGCGGGCCTTGAGCGCGAGGGAATTTCACCAAGACAGATAAGAGCTAAATTAATGGCCTTTTAGTCAATTTTCTTCATTACCAATTCTTTACTTAATAAATTGAAATGCCTTAAGACAATTCAATGAAGATTTCGATCAGTATTGAGGATTATGCATGGTGCCTCTATCTAGCTACTTGAGCATAATTGGGATCAGCTAACATTAATTAACTCGGACTATTCTACTTCTACTATTAACAAGGTTATACTTTTTCTTTTGTCTAAATTAAAAAAAATGAAATAAAATTGGTAATTAAAGACAATTGAATACACCCTACAATCACTCAAGTTAAGGATAAGATTACAAGTCATATTATCCAAATCAAATAATATCATTGACATTTGCTTATTGTATACAAAGAGTCTCTTTCACTTTGAAAGATTGCTCTTACACCTGATGACTAACTGAGCTATTCATGCAAACAAGTAATCATAAACTTTTTTTTTTAAAGCTAATGATGGTGATTTAAGCGCGAGAAAAATTGAAATCACTTTGATAATTAATGATATAATAATATTATAATGGTAATTGATTGATTATTAATAATTAAATCATTCCATTGGGGTATTGGGTAAGAATGTAAGTAAGCTGATAGTGAAATTATTGGAAAGAGATATGGAAAAGGACTTGGAATCGTGGCCATCACGCCTTGAATTTTTTTACATGTAAACTTGGGCCCAAGTCTTTATCCTTCAAGCAACCAACAAATACTTGACTTTGGAGTTAGGGAACTTCCTTCACTCAACTTTTGACATTTTTAGCCCACTGCTGAGTTTTGAGCATTTATAATGGAGATAGTGAGTTTTCAGCAATAGTGGTGAGTTTGAAATAGTAATATTTATTTGAATTGGCGAGATTTGTGTATGTTTTGAATTTTGATAGAATAGTGGTGAATTTAAGATGGGGTAATTACATAAAATTGTGTAAATAATTTTAATAAATTAGTGGGAATTGTACGCGTTTATCAACGAGACGAATTTTTAATTTTATAGAGAAAGGAAAACTAAAAATGGATGATACATTTGTTTGTACATTTCTCAAATTGGAAAGTGGATATGGAGTGTTGATGTTTATGTAAATGATACAATAATCTCAACATAAAATCATAGGTTTGTTACTTGGTGAAAATTTATGAAGATCAAATTTGATATATGAATATGATAAAGATGACTCTTTCAGCTAGCTCGGAGCTACAAGAGCAATGTGTATTGTATTGAGTGAAAGTAGTTCAAATCCCCTTTCCACCTTTTTAGGTTTACAAAGTTGTATTTATAGTAACTTTTAGACTAAAAGTAGTTGTATTTTGTTACAAACGAAATGATTCCACGTAAGTCTAGATCACGAGCTTTGACATACAATTACAACTTAACGAGAACCCTGCTCTGATGTCATTTTGTTAGTTGCAAAGGTGGATAGGCCCGATCCTCTCAAAAATCATGGCTGAAATAGTTGTGCTGTCAATCAATTTCTGAACTTTGAGGGTCGAGATTATTATCCTAACATAGAATATGGAAAATTAGAAGGAGAAAAAAAATACAAAATCATAAAAGAAAAAAGGAAAAATTATACTTTTGGTTTCTTGATTATTTCGTATGTTTAAATATGGTCATTTTATTGTTTGTGGGCATTGTGACATTTAAATGGTGTTATTGTTGGATACGTAATGAAACCCGGTTTGAAAGATTCAACTTGCTAGCCTTGCTCTAATAAGGTCCACCTCAAGTTTTATAAGCTCCACTAACAAAATAAAATTCAACCATCAATTTGATCTTCAACTCACTATAAAATTTAGAATAACTCTCGTATGAGACCGTCTCATGAATCCTTATATATTAGACATGTAATACTTATACTATAAAATGTAATATTAATCAAAAATAAAATGTTTATTACTTATAAGGGAACTTGTAATATTTTTGAGAAAAATGTAATGCTTTTAAATCAAAATGTAAAAGTATTACACTTTACCTTACAAGTACGTAACAAATACACTATTTCCGAATAGTATTATATTTTTCAATATAAGTATTATATTTTCATATTGACCCAACCATTCAAATAAGTTTTTACCTAAATTTTATCGTGTATATAATACCCATGAAGGATATTTACGGCAATGGAATATTTTGAAGATAAATTGAAAAACGTTTTTATGTTTCTTGGATCTATGATCTTAAACTATACTATCTTTTGATAATATTTGTTGGAAAATCATATATGGGAAGCATGCACACAAATGAGAAATATATTTTTTAAGAAATGTAATTTCTTATAGAGTAATACTATTTTCCCTCCAAAAATTTCACACCCGATCTTTATTTTCTTACATGACAATTTTTAATTTGACAATTAACTTTCTTTTTAATTAATGATGAGGCCACCTAATTCATGGGAACCACTGATTTTTATGTCACATAACGGGAAAAAGAATTAGGAGAAAAAATTAGAGGGGAAAATATCATTTTTCTTTCTTATATATAAAATATAAACTAGTTTGCTCCTAATAAGTTTGAAATGGGGGACTATTTTTTTTCCTATCAACTTCCCCAACTCCCCAAATGCCAAAATTCTCAAATTTTAGTCATGACAATTCATAAAAAATTAATTTAAGGCAAGGGCCATACACACTCTTCTTAAAATTGATTCACTTCTTTATATTAGGAGCATTTAAGTTTCGATTTGACAAATGAAATGAATTACAAAAAATATATTTAAGTACTCAAATATAAACATTCTCGACAAATTTAAATAAAGATGAACACATTGGATTCTCATTACTCCATGATGTTTGGATGCTCCATTGTGTGCCACATTGACAAAAACAAACGAGGACAACTTCTCCATAATGAAATCTTTGCCTGGGGTATTTGAAGATGAAGAAGAACTATTTTGACCTTGTTGATGATTCCACATTTTGAACAAAGTTTATGAAGACGAAGAACTATGTTATCTGGAATAGCTTCACAAGCTGCAATAATGGAGTAGATGAGTTGATTTCCCTGTTTTGCCTACCAATTTGACGCCAACGCTACTAGATGACCGCTTTGACTTAAATTTCAATAGTCAGATCAGAGGATTAGATTGGAAGTAATTAAAAGTAAATGGACCAATTTCAAAAAGAAAATACTACTTGAACTCTCAAATTATACTTCTCACTTTTACTCCCTCACACTAAAATTTGATGTTGACACTTTACTTGGAACCCACAGGATAAAGATAATACATCATATCTTGTCACATCAGAGTAAAAATGATTTTTTTTTTATATCATTCCTTAAGCCCCATAGGTTTGATCCTGTAGAATTTGACCCATTTTCTCATTGAACGAAAGGTACGAAAAAAATCAGAAAAGTACTAAAAGTACTATGTGATATCTTCGGTTTTTCCCCTTCCTCTACCCCATAGGTACAGTGTTTGAATCAATAGAGAACCTTTTCTTTTGTATGAATCGATATTCTTCCATTCCAATTCCTTCCCGATACCTCCCAAAGAAAATCGGAGTAGAAAATAAAAGTCCATGTGGTAGAACTCTTTTAGAACAGACAATAGTCGAAAGTCCATTTTGAGAATTTCCTCTTCTTAATAATTATATACTCACCCACCAAACAATAAAATTTGAGTTATTATCTTATTTCTTCATTATTCATCTTTTAGGGAATTATAATTGTTTTCCCATATAATTTTGCAATCAAGCGCTTCAGAACATTGATCTAGTAGATTAGAAATTTCACATAAGATTATTTGCTTCTAGCAGTATTGTGGGTGATCAATTATTAGCATGAACATTAGGGATTTGGATTGTGCTCCTTATGTGCAAAAATATATAATGTGATTAAACTTTGAAGTTAAATTGAAACGATTTACCTTCTTATTGACGTAAAACAAATTTGTGTGATTTAAGATATAGTTCAGGAGAAGTTTCTTGGAAACTTCATATTTTAAAAATAATAGTAGTAAAAAAAAAAAAATAGAGGAAGATTTCTGTAAAAAGCAAACTGAAATCTTAGAAGAGGCGCAAGAAAAAACTGAAAAACTCAAGGAAGAGTCAAAACAGTCCAGCTGCTTCTACTTTATCGATAACATTCGCGGAAGCTCAGCCTGCACGCAATCCAACAAAGATGAGATGCCATCATCTGATGACCGATCAACGGTCAGATCCGAACGGATTAACCATGCAGACGTATATACATCATCCATATATACGCGCGCTTCCGCGCATATATCCTCATCTATCATCTCAAAATTTGAAGCCCTAATTTCTTCGGACAATTCAGGTATCCCCTGCTTCTTCTTCTTCAGTTCTTCTTCTGCTTCCATTATTATTCATGATTTTTTCGCATAATTCAATAGAACACACATAAGCTACAGTAATTAGTACTTTATGTCATTTATTTAATGAATTTGGATTATTCTATGATGTATTCTATTAAATCTGGTGAACTGTGATTACTTATTATATTTGAGTATGTTTATGTTGTAATTACTCAATTTTGGGATTGTAACTTTCAAGCTATTTGTGAATACAGGTTTCCGGCTGAGTTAGAATATTGTGTATAGGATAGGATTAGAGTGCTTAATTTACACGCTAATGCTGATTCAGCGTACATTCTTTGTGCACTGTGCTATAGAAACATTTGAAAATGTCTCTTTTTCTTTTCCGTTTAAGCAAAAATGAGGCATTGGGGTCTACAACATTGTTTGCTTATGTAACAAGAATCTGTCTAATATGTAGAGGCAACTTGATAGTTAAAAGATTTGGAAAAGAAGAATGTAAGAAAACTTTAGTGGAAAACGAATTTCAACTTTTGACTAATGGGATTATTTCGAAAATGACTTGTTTGAGCATCATTTGTAATGGGTAATTGGGTATCTTATGCTTTCTGCAAATCTTGACTAATGGGACATTTTGCCCAACAAGTCATAACCTTGAGTGCTAGGGGCTAGGGCTGTTCTCTAGGCATGATATGCTTAAATTCCTAGATTTGGAACAAATGTATGCAATAAAAAGTATTCGTTTTTTTTTTAAATATATATCTTTGTAACAATTGTTCATGCAAGAAACCCAGCCCACACTCTTCCTGATCACCACTTCATCTGTAGTGCATAGTGAATACCATCATCACCATGCTTAAAAGGCAGAGATGTCAGGAATTTCATATTTTACAACCTTGGTTGCTTAGAAAATTACTTTGATCAAGTATTATTGGTATTCCCAATTCATTTTTCACTTTGAGACAACACTGAACTACTAGTTATTGTATCTAATATAATATATTAATATACCAACTTTTTCTTGCAGGAGAATTCATGGCTTTCTTGGCAACTGCCGAAGTTTGTGATTCCAACGCATCTCATCTTGCGAGTGGTGACTTGCGGGTCCTGCATCCGGTATTTCAGATCTATGGGCAATGCCGGGCATTTTCAGGCCCTGTTGTTACTCTTAAGGTGTTTGAGGACAATGTGTTGGTGAGAGAGCTTCTCGAGAGCCGAGGCGAAGGCCGAGTCTTGGTAATAGATGGTGCTGGAAGCATGAGGTGTGCCTTGGTGGGAGGGAATTTGGCGCAGCTAGCTCAGAATATGAATTGGGCTGGCATTATTGTAAATGGTTGCATTAGAGATGTAGATGAGATCAACGGCTGCGACATTGGGGTCCGAGCATTGGCGACACACCCTCAGAAATCCGGCAAGAAGGGCATTGGCGAGAAACACGTGCCTGTTTATGTTGGCGGAACTTTAATTCGCGATGGGGAATGGTTGTATGCCGATAGTGATGGCGTCCTCATTTCGAAAAGTGAGCTCTCTATCTGAAGTTCTGAATACTCTGTTAGGGTTCTTGCAATTGATCTAACATTGAACTGTGATGCTTTGATCATTGCACACAACCTCATTTTCATTCCCTCTTTTGTGGTGTATCTATCTAATTTATCCAACATTGCTGTCTGTTTAGGTATGTTTAATTTACATCCAAAAACTGATTTATTATACCCAGTAAAGTACATAATTTTGCTTGATTATGGAACTTGACCTGCTGAAGTTAGAAATTTGATTCTTTGATGGGTGATTTGGTTTCTCCTGCAAAAAAAAAGGGTATAATACAGGAAAGAACAGTTAAACACTTGCTGTAAAAGTTTATTACAGTTTCTTAAATATTGTCACACAGAATTTGTATAATTTGAGCAGATCTCAACTAAACTAGGATAATGTAGGGATTGAAGGTTTTTATATATGGTGGTGATGTATTTTTCATTAAAAAAAATGTGTTGCGAACAGGCTGCTACTCACATAAAAAATAGATAAAAATTTATAATAAAATTAGAGACATTCGTGATTACATACAATTATATGTTTTAATATAATAAAGTACTGCATTATATTTTAAGTGTATGCTTTTATGGTGATCATATTTTTTTGCCATACATAAATTTATTTATGGTCTATAAAAATAATATTATATATTATAAAGTTTTATCTAAAAAGTTATAAACAATGTATTAATAGAAGTTATGAAATGTTTGTAAGAATGTATTCGGTTTAGAGTTTTAATTCTTGACATTGCATACCAGTAAGTATACTGTGAACCATGATTCACACTAACATACTTGTTTATTTTTAGCATTCATTATAAGATAAACCACTAACATACTTGTTTATTGTCAGAGACCTTGTGGTCTAGTGGCACCCGGTGTCCCGGTTTATACTCTCACATGGATGATGGGAGTGGGTTCGAAGTTCAGTGGAATCAACTGTTGACTCTTTGTAACATTGGGTCCGTAGTACTCAAAAAAAAAAAACATACTTGTTTATTTTGAGTATGATGAATATTCAGTTGTAATTATTACAAATTCTTTTTAAACGTTTATTTTGAGTGTAGTGCATATTACATGTTCATTTTTAGTATATTACCTAAAAAAAAAATTAACTTTCAATATACTAAAATAAATATTTATAAGTTGTCCACCTTGCAATTTAGATCATGATCTACAATATAAATTACTAGCCGCACACGAACTGGGCCGAAATAGATGATGCAGAACGTTTCTGCAAACAAAATAATGGCAATTTATATCGTGGACCACGGTGCATAATGCATTGTGCACCTCGTACCAAAATGTTATGAGATGAGTTCCGTGTATTTTACGTAATCGTTCTGTGTATTATAGGCAATCATTCTGTGTATTCTAGGCAACCATTCTGTGGATTTATGTTAGTAACACATGTGATGTGTTTGTGCATTCGAATGTTTAGGAGGATGAGTTTTGTGTATTTTGTGTCAATATTCTGTGTATTCATGTTATTAAAACAGGTTGTGATGTGTTTGTGTATTCGAATGTTAGGATGATGAGTTATGTGTATTTTGTGTCAATATTCTGTGTATTCTAGACAATCGTTCTGTGTATTCTAGATAAGGATTCTGTATATTATGGATAATGAATTCTCTGGAGTCATTCGCGTCCGCGTCCACTAACATCGAAACAACGTCGTTTCGGACCAAGGTCCACAAACGATTGCAAAATAATTGGTTGGGCCTAAAATCAATCCATGGGCTCTATCTATTCAATGCAGTACTTATTTTTGGGCTAAGTTCATTATGTGGCCCACAAACAATAATATTAACTAACGATAAATCAACTAATGCTTATAGTTTTCAAAACAAAAAAAAAAAAAAAAAACTAATGCTTATATCATGTAGTAGGTCCACGTAATAAGATGGATCATTGATATACATTCAGTTTTAGTATACTACATGTTCGTTTTTAATATATTAAAGTTCATTTTCATTTGTAATATATTACAAGTGAACCCGTAATGTATTAGAAATGAACAAAATCAAAATATAATGAACCTAGAAAAAATGAAAATGTATTATGATCTAACTTAAAAAGTGGACCTCGGGGTACACAATATAATTTGTCCAGATGAACTTGGTAAATTATTTGTGGACCACAGTTCAAAACGACGACGTTTTGATGTTAAAAGAAAATTCATAGCTTCGTGTGCGTGTTAAAATAATGAACATTTTAAAATAAAATAATACATTTTATGAATTAGAATAATGTACTTGGAGACCAAACATTAAACAAGAATGGAAATTGTGATTAGCATGTTAACGTTATTTTTAGCTCTAAAGTGAATAGCCACCATTTAGTGAAGCCCATTAGTCAAATTACAACCTATTTGATTTAGTGATTTACAGTAAAAATTAAGAGAGTATAAATATATTTCTAAAAAGAATGAAATAAAGTATGAATTTTATTTTATTGGTTGGTTTCATAATTTGTAAAGGGAATGCGTTTATGATTATAGAAAGAATTCAATTTTAATGTTTCGTTTATTTAATTACGAAATGGACAATAAATAATAAATTAAATGACACAAATATTCATAGTTCATACCCATAATAGAGTGCGAGTATTAATGTATGTGATTTGTAATTTATTTATTACATATAACTAAATAAATAAATTTGAGCATATTGATATTTATATGTAAAGTTACATTTTTTTATTTAAAATTTTGTTATTTATAAGAACTCAAAAATAAATAATGTCATTACCCCTCCTCATAAAAATGATTATTCCTTTAGTTAATTCAACACGATCATCATGCCATATCTAGAAGGAAAATTATTAACAATTATAAAACATTTACTAGAATGATAATGACTTTTTGGCGAGGCTTTCACACATGTGTTATAGAGAGTTTTGGATGATTGATTATCCTCCTCTCTTCATTCAAATCATACTTATGGAGAATCAATTTGACGGGTTTCAAACTCAACGATTTTTGCATAGTGTGTAAGAGTTCCTCTTTGGGGTTTCCCCTTCTATTTGTTCAAACGAAATCATGCATTCCTATTATTTATGTTTTTTTTTTAGTTTCTTTAAAATGTGTATATTTTTTTTATTTGCCCCTTAATTGGGCCTGCTCGGCGCTAATGGGATCAGTCTGAGTATGGTACAAGTTTAAAGGTGCCTCCTACAATTAGGGTCTGCTCAAGATACCTTATGGTCTGACAAAAAAAAAAAGAGATAGTTTAAAAATCTAGGAGATTGAACATCTCATATTGACAAAATTATCAATTAACTTTTGTACTCTGTATTAATTTAAGTTATTGACTCAACTAATTTTTGTGCACATATTAATTTGATATTTATATGAATATATATATTCCAAAGTCAAACTAAGCAAGTTTGATATATTTGAACATTGAAATGTTAGATAGAGTAAAACATTAATTTAAACTAAGTTGAGATTGACCTTTCATATTATACACACACTAACTTATATAATTAATGGCTTAACAAACTACTTCCACCTAAACTTTGGAAGTTGACCTTCCAGTATCACCTGCCCTATATGGCTATATATATATATATATATATATATATATATATATATATATATATATATATATATATATATATATATATATGCTGTCAAAGGAGAATATTGGGCTGAGGGTTGTTTATAATACACTTTAATTTGGTTTGTTGAAATTTCTAACACCTGTAAATTGGATGAAGTTTAGGGTAAAAACCCACCGGACTTTTGCTTTTTCTTAGTTTTTTTTGGGTCAAAGGGAAAGTTTGATTTGCTACTCTTGAGATAAGAAAAAGTTTGATCCATATATAAGTAAGGGAATCACACTTTTGACCCTATGATTTCTTTTGGCCCTTTGGGTTATAAAGTTATAATTT
>NC_044921.1:18201428-18266927 GCF_003576645.1 Ipomoea triloba | reverse complement strand
TATATATATATATATATATATATATATATATATATATATATATATATATATATATATATATATATATATATATATATATATGCTGTCAAAGGAGAATATTGGGCTGAGGGTTGTTTATAATACACTTTAATTTGGTTTGTTGAAATTTCTAACACCTGTAAATTGGATGAAGTTTAGGGTAAAAACCCACCGGACTTTTGCTTTTTCTTAGTTTTTTTTGGGTCAAAGGGAAAGTTTGATTTGCTACTCTTGAGATAAGAAAAAGTTTGATCCATATATAAGTAAGGGAATCACACTTTTGACCCTATGATTTCTTTTGGCCCTTTGGGTTATAAAGTTATAATTTTTAAAAATTTATTTCTTGAAATGAGTTGTAAATTCGTTTACTCCATTGATACATTAAAAAAAAATCAAAATGTCTTTGTTTTTTTGGGTACTCCCAAGGTATCCTCCAGCCGACAACCAAAAGATTAACCTCTGTCGCAATGGTTTGCTCTATTCACTTGGGTAGGGATTGAACCCCCAACCTCATGTTTAAGGGACAAGGTGCTGAACCACCACAGCAACCATGTTGGTTCAAAATGTCTTTGTATTTTATGATATTTCAACGATTTTGTTGACGGAGGACAAAAAAGGGCATGCCACAATAATACTAGAACAAAAAACGTGTGTTTTTAAGAATGACTAAAAGTAGATTACAGCCTATAAATCTAAGACCAAAAATGGAATTATGAACTATGTAAGTATCACAAATATTAATATACTAGTATGTTGTACGCGCGATGCGCGAAAACTAATGCCCAATATTAAAACATTAATAAATACAAATAATTAAAATTTATAATTTGAATTATATATACACAAATAATATATGTATTTTATACACACATATATGATTTACCATTAATAGAATTTTAATTAAAATATAATCAACCATTAAATAAATTATATAATGATTTTAATAAAATGATAATTAAATAATAGGAAAAAGATATGATAGATATAGGTGTATGGTAATAATGATGGAGTTAAAATTAACGGTGTTATAACGGTGTAAGGGTAGTTTTGTATAACAAGAATGTAGTAGGGACATTTTTGTCTAATAACATTGAAGTGTATAACATTTAAAGCAAAATGTATACATTTATTAGCATACCTAAAGAGGGACATAAATCAAGAATATAACCTTGATTGAGACTTATTATGTTTTTAGATTAGATTATGTACCTATTACAATTAACATATTATGTACATACAATTAACATACTATGTACATTCAGTTAATAAATTATGTACTTATTACAATTATCATATTATGTGTCTTCAATTTATTTACACGTGCATATTATATTAACGGCAAGTGCATAATCTGAATATCGTTTTAAATCAAGGTCCATAATGCAAGATGAATCATAATTCATGGTATAAATTGCCCTTTTATTCAATGTAATAAAAATATTTCCAGGTGATATATTAATATGTATTTACATGTCAAAAGAAGAAAAAGGGCAAAAAAAAAAAAACAAAGCAAAAATCAAATCAAATATAACATCAATTTCTAATCAACCACAAGAAAAGTTGAAGACTAACCAAAGCCACAATTCTAGGCTATCTAATTTCCATGTACCAAACAAAGCAGTACAGAAAGGATAATTTAAGAAAACATCATTAAAATTTACAAACAAAAAACTTGTAGTGAACTAATACACCAAAGTTGATACCACTTTTAGTAACAACTCAATACCACTAAGGTAATCTCACATTTCGTGAACCAAACGCTCTCAGACGGAAAGAATTAAACCCTCGTTGTACCACTAATCACTATCAAGTGATGGCAACGTTAGCATAAAGTACTATCATACTTTGCGATGGTAGTGAAGGTAGTAACCTGAGAAGGCGATTCGGATGGCAATGTCGAATTGTCGGAGCTCGAGGTTGGCGGTTGGTTGTATGAAGCATTTACCTTTCCAGGGTTAGGTCTCGGGGCGTTTTTAATCTTGAGATCCAAGAAGTCGGAGATTAGTCCTGGTTTTGTTATCTTGTAGCTATCGATCTCCTCCTCGCCAATTAGCATCTTGACGATGGTCGACATGGAAGGTCGAAGCTTCGGGGCGTCTTGAGTGCAGAGTAGGCCGACTTTTAAATATCTGCAGGCTTCTTCGGCATCGAATTCTCCACCCAGCAAACTGTCCACAAGCAATTCCATCTCCCCCCTTTCGTATAATCGCCATGTCTGCAATCACGAAACTAGTCACAAACCTCGTTCTGAGACACGGGGAAACATTGAGCACAGAGGTTCACATTTTACAAAATATATCCCGAGACCCGAGCCCACTTACACACCAACTGGTATACTATCAACTCTGCCTAACACGCCTAGATGAACTTCAATGAGAAATTTTCGCGAGTGTGATGAATATTTATCTCAAAAGCAATGAACATCACAATGATGAACAGATACTTCAAAGGAAACAAGCATTACAACTTACAACACCGAGTATTCATTGCAGCTGAGATGAATCTTCATTACAGTCCGCAATGAATATTTGTTTTTCTGAAAGTTTTTACACTCTTTTCGATACCTTGAGGAGAATATGCACTGAACTTGAGATTGTCCTAGATCTATGCCATTAGACTATAAGGTCCTTGACATGAAACGATTATTTCATTTATTTGCACTAAGCCTCAACATATTTGGTGAGCTGGGCTCATGATAAAATATTCCCAAAACAAACAGATATTTGAAAATTTGAATGTCTATACTTGTCTGTATAAGCCCTTCGAATAAGAGGATAATATAATGACCATTTAAGCCTCTAACAGCAATACTGATCATGGCAGCATGTATTTTCTTTTCAACTAGTGATTTTACCATGTCTTTCCATTAATGTCTTCTTTTTGGTTTTTCTTTTCAACTAGTGATTTTACCATGTCTTTCCATTAATGTCTTCTTTTTGGTAAATCCACCAGGTCTTTGCACGGGAGCTGGCCCAGGGGAATCGTCACTTGTGAGAATCAAACCCGGGTTCTCCCGAAATTCTTCCCCACAAAGAGAGTTCACTTGCCATTTGAGCTACCCCATTGGGTTCTTGGCATTTGGTTAAGGATAGATGAGTGCATTCCACTCAACCACACCCCATTTACCATCGATCTCTTGGCATTTAGGTTAAGGATAGATGAGTCCCTTCCAGTCTTCCACTCAACCACCCCCCCCCCCCCCCCACCCAAGATACCATTAAGGTGTCATTTTTTTTGGGTGTAGCCTAAGGTTTCCACCATCAAAATAGAGGTCGGACAGCTGGCCTGGAGATTTAAGGTCGTTCCATACCCAAACCCAAGGAACGAACCCTTGACCTTTGGTTAAAGATGGTTGAGTCCCTTCCAACCATTAAGGTGTCATTGTTTATGCATCACCACACAAATCACAATCCTAAAAGAATAAGTTAACGGCACTATAATGAGGACTATGTACCTTTTCAAGGAGGTATTGTTCTCCAACGGGTAACCGAGTGTTTGTGTTGCATCTTCCACATATAATTTCCATCAAAAGAACCCCAAAACTATAAATATCTGCTTTATATGTCAACTGGCCTCGTACTGCATACTCTGGTGCCAAGTAACCTCTGAAATACACAGGAAGGATGCAAATATATGAAAAAAGGGGATGAATAAATTACAATCATAATGAAAAAGGTGTAACATGCTAAAACAGTTCTCGTATTATCATTGTCTTTTAATTTTCAATATGTGAATAACACATTTATCGATTTTTGTAGGAAAAAAAATATTACGGCATTATAAGCAATGGGTGCTTTTTATCAGCTGCTTATAAATGTCTGTTAGGATCCACATTTTCGAGAAGCAGGGTGCTAGACTTGGCCCTTAATGCTTACCACTAAGCCAAAAGCAATAGCTCGTAGCAAAAACGCAAGTTTATTTCCTTATACTACAACATTTTTTAGAGTCAGGGTGCTGGACTTGCCCCTTCAGACCTCCACCCAACAATTCCCCTAGCCACCTGGTGCTGGGCTTGGCCCTTCACGGGCATCCGCCCAACAATGTCGTTAACTTATATGATAGAAAATCAGATCAAACATTATAGATAAGATAGGGTGCTTCTAGAAGTTGGAATTAGAAGCACAATCTTTTAACGATCAAATATATGCAAGGCTTATAGAAGGCAATGCCACCAAGTGATTGCATTATAAATGCTTTAAATCTGTGCCCTAGAATACTTCTAAATCCAAACGCGGGATAATTACTAAGACACTGGTTATGGAAGACACAGATACAGGGTTATTTAATGAAAACTTACAATGTTCCTGCAACACGTGTACTGACATGAGTCATATCAGGCGGAACGAGCTTTGCTAGGCCAAAGTCTGAAATCTTCGGCATCAAATCTTTGTCAAGGAGAATATTACTTGCCTTGATATCTCGGTGGACAACATTTACTTGTTCATGAAGATAGGCTAGCCCCTTTGCAACTCCGATGCAGATTTTAGTCCGTGTTTTCCAACTAAACTGAATGCTGCTCCATCTCGTACCTGAACGCAGCATTAGATTTATATGAAATAGCAAAACCTAAATCATTCGAAGAGTATCACAAGCACGTTGAACAACATAACTAGAAATAAATTTTTGAAGAGTAACGGTCAAACATAATTACCGAGAAGGGTTAGTGCAAGACTGTTGTTCTCGAGATAGTTGTATACCAGAATTCTCTGACTGTCTTCCACACAACACCCATATAGCTTAACTAAATTTTCATGATCTATATCCGAAATCACTTTAATCTCGGTCAAAAACTCACGTACTCCCTGTACCGATTTTGCGGAAAGGACCTTTATTGCCGCCATCTCTCCATTTTTAAGCATTCCCTACTTGTCCAGGGTTTCACAAAGGAGTCAGACGGGTAAATAGAGAAGAAAATAATAATAATAATTAGACAACTTTAAGTACCGAAACAGATTAAATCATCAATTTTTACCTTATAAACTGAACCAAATCCACCTTCCCCAATCTTATTTCTAGAACTAAAATCATCAGTAGCTTCTTCTAGCTCGCTGTAGGAAAAGAAGGTCACATTTTCAATACCCGAGAACTCTGTTTACAAGTTAACTCGTTAGAAACTCGGACATGAAATGTATTGAATGACTAGCTAGCATATATTAGACAACGCTGTCGAGGCATTAACGCACCGACCTTCTTGAAGCTCGGGTGCAGGTGTAGGTGATGTATGAAGCTTTCGACTAAATAAGAAACAACAACTCATAACTTAAGGATCACCAATAACTACCCAAATCAGTTGTCAAATGAATGGCACCAACAATTGATGGAAACAAATCAAAGCCTGAAACATAAATAGAAAATATCAAGGGAGGAATTACATCAAAAAGATAGAAATATGGCCACATATTCATAAGTGGAGGTGTAATTTATTACCCCCAAACCTTGTTTCTTTATTACTGCAGGTAATTTTATAAAATTTTGAACAGCAATGTTTAAAGATTGAAACTTTGATTCAATATTAGACTGATATTTGGATATACCCCAGATTAGATTTATCCATTCAAGCAGAAACCCAAACTTCTCCTGAATTTTTTCCCAAAAAAAAAAAACAAAAACAAAAAACACAAACAGTAACATAACAAAAGAAAGGACTGAAGGAGATATATATCACAGAAATTGAAGTGTACAGAAAAAATATATCCAAATTTTATTTTTCATGTGATTGACAACCTAGCAGGTGAAATTAAAACCCCAGAAGCCAAAACCCAGGTGAATCAAGATTCATAGAAGCAACTAGATTCATCCTAGTCAAATAACCAAGAAAAACATCATAGTACTCACCTAAACAAGAAACATCACAACCTTCAAACTGAGAACAAATGTATGTAAAAAAAGAAAATTGGCCATAGATGATAGAACCAAACCGATAAAGAAGTACCTGGGTCCTGGGCTGGAGAGCATTGCAGACAATAATTAAAGCAGGGTAGGGGTGGGGGGGGAATTTAATATTTATAAGATTACGTTGTCCATATTGTCCGCGTAGTATGAAAATGTCTTCGGTGGTGGAGGGATATTATTGACTTTGTATTGTGCAGTGTACACTACGTCACTACGTACAAACGCTGAATATTAAACGCTTAGAATGGTAAGCATTTTAGAACACAGGCAAATTATATTGTTGACCTTACTTGCAACTATCAAAATAATATTACAAGTTTATACAAAATTTAGATGCATAAAAATAATAGTGACTTTTTTTCTTTTTTTTTTAGTAATGAGAGAAATCTATAATTACTATCTCAGTGTATGCATTCCCCGCTATGAGTCAAACTTATAACATTGTGATTATCAAGTTAGCAGTCTAATCAAGTGAATTCATATACCTACAATAGTGATTTTTATGTACCAAATTTATATATCAAAATAATAACTTTATGTATTTATAAATTTATTATTTAAAAAAATATCAATCTAAGTATCATTAAAAAGATTTTAATGATATATTTTTTATATAAGGAGATAAAATATTTTAATTAGGATTCACCTTGTATATGATGGATCTAGTCCACAATATAACTACCATTAGAAACAAGAACAAATGGGTGCTAATGACCAAAATAATATTTGTTTGACTTGTTGTAGGTCTCTTAATTATTCCAATTTGATGATTAAATAAGTTATTTCAGGTGAAAATTTTCCAGATAATAATATACATTAATTCAGTTACACACTAATATGATTAATTAATTCATAAATATTACATAATTGATGAAAGGTTATTAGGGTTGATGTGGTTGTACGCTTGTATGTTTTGTCTAATTTCTTTTATTATAAAAAAATCACTAAAAATTCAAATTGATGTTGTTGCTCTAAGGTAAGACGAGGACGCCTTGGTTAACTGTCTTTACCAACATATAAAGACATCTTCATTGCTCCTAAATGACAAAATTTATCGTCTTTTAAGAGTTTTACATCCTGACTTAATAAAACAGTGGAAATAAAGACAACTTCATTAAGACGAAAACACTTTTGTTCAATGCAATAATAATAATAATAATAATAATAATGATAATAATAATAATAAATAAATAAATGTTTGAGGTCGTACATGGCGATGGTTACTCGGTTCAAATTTGGAGCTTCAATTCTTCATTCAACTCTAAGTACAGATGGCTATGGCCATGACTGTTGAAAGGCGAAGACAATTATTATTATTATTATTATTATTATTATTATTATTTTGAAGGCAAACGTAACTATTCCATTAATTCATAACATAAAACGTTTACATCAACGATCAATGAAATGGTAAACCATTCCTTACAGTCAGACATAGAAACAACTTTTCTAATTATGCTATAGAAAACTTGAATCGCAGACTGTTTCATAACTAGGAAGCTATGTTCCTTCAAGGAGCTTAAAGCTTCATCAAAGATCTGGGTCTTCATCATCATTCTTTTTTGCTCGCCTATGATAAGATCAACACTTGCCGAAACCAAACTAAACGATTTATGCTAATGATAATGAAAAGCTCGTGAAAGTAACGAGAGGAAAAAGCCCGTGAAAGTAACGAGAGGAAAACACAATAATAGAGAAAATAAAAAGTGGTAAAGCCAAAGTAGGGTTGGGAGTTCAAGACTACCAACACAAACTCCAATACCTACCTACTATTATTTTATTCAAAGGGAAAGAAAACAGAAGAAGATCTGTGGCGGTGGTCGGAGGCGAACGGAGCTGCAACGGTGGTAGGGACGGAAAATTATTTGACTCTATCAAAAATAAAAATTAAAAATTGTGAATTAATATCCAACTAGGTAAGGGAAACGGGAAAATGGAATATATGTGTGAACTCACATCTATGTGTCAACATGCGAATTTTAAAGTGTATTATTCAAGTGCATTTTATGAAACTTTTAAGTGCAACTTAAAAGTCAAAATTATTATAACTCAAACAATAAAATTATAAACGTACATAACACAAACAATAAATGTGCAAGCTATGATCCTTACCGGTGTAATTCAAAAGTAAACTTCAAAAATTATAAAAGTGCATAATATAACTCTTTTTTTTTTTGAAAACACATAATATAACTCTAAATGTGTAAAATATAATCAGTAATAAAAAATGAAATATAGACTTTCTAAAAGTGTACAATATAATCCTTATATATATATATATAGAGAGTAAAGTTCAGGTGTGGCCGCGCCTTCCCGTGCGGTCAGTGCGGTTTACATCACTCAATGTTAAGAAATGCACCACACAAATATGCACTATTAGGTACGCATCACCAAAAAAACACACCACTAGGTATAAAAAATACACCACACAGTGTTCAGAAAGGCACAATTAGAAACAGGGGAGTTATGAGGTGTTTTTATGCATTTTCATTGTGGTGCGTTTCTTAACATTGAGTGGTGTAAACCGCACCGACCGCACAGGAAGGCGCAACCACATTTGAATAGAAATATATACATAACTCAATGCAAGTCGGCTATGCTCTAGAAGTGAACCTCTCAGTCCTCTACGTAGATATACCGAGCACATGTAAAGTATATATACGGATAAAGGATATTCCTATCAACTAGCTAGAGCATGACTGGTAAAAGTAAGATTATAATAATATTACAAATGAATAAAAGTTTTAAAGCTAACTAGTATTTTCACCCGTGCGTTGCACGGAATGAATTTGTTATAATATTTTAAGAAATATTTGAATCGATATACAATTATATAAATTATAACATCGAATATGAGTATGAATAAGTGTATAAATGCAATTATAGTATGAGTCTTCCTTGCATGCAACAAATATCACAAAAATTCAGTGTTCTAAAATAAGTGTATAAATGCAATAGGTAGATAATTTACATTATTGCATCATATTCATTAATTTAATTACTTGTCGGTTAGTTATTGCAAGATCTTGAGGTACACTTATATTTTGATATTCAGTAAGTATAACTATATTAGAGAAAAATTTACATGGGAGTAATGAGATAATCAGTTGAGTAATTGTTGGTTGACCGTACATCGTTGTGTTGGAGGAAGAAGATGATATATAGTGAAGATGATATTGCCCTTCACTATATATCATCTTCTTCCTTCAACACGTTGATATTCTCTGGACAAATAACTGTTGGAAAAAAATTAGCATAAAATGGCATTTTACTGGCAATATTGTGATACAAATATATGTGGGGTCCACTTTCGATTTGGGTCGGGTCAAAGTGGATTCGTGTTCTTCGTAGTTAGACGAAAAGATTTATATATTGTATGCTCAAAACTGATAATGGGTGAATGAGAAATTGGTTCTCAAAGTTGACACATTTGAATTAGAAAAATAGAGAGAAAAACCTTTCAAGTAACTTTTGTCCCACATTGGTTTGAGAAGTGGTTTGCACCACTACTTATACAAGAGTTTTTCTAAGGCTTATTGAATTGCATAGCATAGAGGCTCTCTCTCGCGCGCAGTGTGGGGTGCAAACGAAATCCTAAAATGAACTTAAAAAGGCTTGACTCGTGCATGCACGAATGTCGTTCAGAAAATTGGTTGGCCTTGCGGGTTGAATTATGCCAAATTTTCATATTTTTTACAATATTACGCAAACCATACCATAATACTATCGTATTACGAATAGGAACGTAGGGAAGAATATATTTTATTAGGAATTCTATTTTAATTTAAAATTGTATTAGGGTTATGAATTGTATTACCATATTTTTTACTATATTACGCACACCGAAATATAATAGGTCTGTTTTGGGCGGGAAGTTAAAAGTTAAAACTGAGGATATTGTTTTTATTAATAGTATAGATTGCATTTCAGAGAAATATATATATTGAATTATTACCATTAGTAATTCTAGTCTAGAATTGTATTACGAATAGAACGTAGGGAAGAATATATTTTATTAGGAATTCTATTTTAATTTACAATTGTATTAGAGATAGGAATTGTATTACCATATTTTACAATATTACGCAAACCATAATATTATAGGTCTGTTTTGGGCGGGAAGTTAAAACTGAGGATATTGTTTTTATTAATAGTAAGATTGTATTGCAGAGAAATATATATATTGAATTATTATCATTAGTGATTCTAGTATAGAATTGTATTACGAATAAGAACGTAGGGAAGAATATATTTTATTAATTTACAATTGTATTAGAGATAAGAATTGTATTACCATAATTTACAATATTACGCACACCATAATATTATAGGTCTGTTTTGGGCCGAAAATTAAGCTAATAAAATATAGAGTCGTAATACCACAAATATTTTAATTTAGAAAGTATATTGAAATTCGTGGGTGGCTCTAGAGCATGGTGAGTGGGATAAACTAACCCATTCAACTTTTGGCAAGAAGTGTGTGTATAAACTATAAAACGTAATTGCAATAATATGCATTTGACTTTTTTTTTTTTTAAAAAAAAAAACTTATAAAGCGTAATTGTTAGTTTAAGTATAGTCAAATGTATTAAAATACTCAACTAACAAAAAAATTATATTCAAATGGAGCCAAAGTGTACTAAAATACTCAACTAACACAAAATTTATATTTAAGTGGAGTAAAAATTTTCAATACATATAACCCCACCCCCCACCCCCACCCCCCAAAAAAATTTCAAAAATAGTCTCACCAATTAATGGTTCAGTTTGAAATTATTCAATTATAATCTTTTAAACTTTTTTTTTTATTATTAATTTATTATATATGTATTAGTTATTTAGTCCATTTGTTAATAAATAAACTGTATTTCTTGTCCATTTCATTCATTTAAATATATGCATATATACAATTTAGTTGAAATGAGTGAGAAGTTTACTAAAAATGTATATCAATATAATTGTGCATGAACAATAAAGGGAATTGAAACCCAAAATAAAATACAGTTGAATATAAAATTCATCGAAATTGAAAACTATGAGGAATGAAGGACTACTGTTCTTGAGACTACTAGTAAGTATCTAATAATTTAGAATGTTGAACATTTGGCTACATTTTGACTTTTGAGTTACAATATATGTTTTTTTTTTTTTGGTCAAGTTACAAAAGGTTGTTACTTGTTACAATAAATAGGGTATGCATATGTGTGTACATCGATCTCCACGTACCATCCATCTTGAAAAATAAAAATTAAGATTTTATCACTATTAAACTTTAAAGTTTACAATAATTGTAAAATAAACTTTGATATGCTCTTAAAATTTGTTAATAATAAAATTAACACCGATTTTCTTTTAACTAAAACCATCGACCATTGATGAATCCTAATGGACGATTGAGATCAGTCATTACTCTTTGCAAAAGGGTCATGTTCACACTTTAACTTGTCTTGGTCAAAGCTCAAAATTGGGATCAACCAAGCATGACAACCTTTAAAAGGATAAGAGATCAAATAAAGGACATTGTTATACACTCTATCTCCTACATTTATCATTCACACATTCACTCTCTGTGACATTTTGCATGTATGTGGTGAATTGAAATTAATTTAAAAAAAAAAAAAAACTAACTACACAAAAATAGCAATATTAGGGAGTGATGACTATAAATTGTATAGGTTTTTTTTTTTTTTTTTTGGGTAGGGGAGGATATGAAGAATTCCCTATAACTAAAGTAGCTCAAACTTTGGATTTGCAAGCACAACTATGTGAACGGCAGCGAGCTGTCAAGCTAGTATACTCCACCAAGTTGGCAACTTGAAAATATAAAATATATTTATAGTTTTAGAGTATCTACTATATAACCAAAAAGCAACCTCCATTCCTGACATCTTATGTATGTAAATGTATGTACTCGATCAAAATCAGTGTTGCATTGTCAAATCAAATACCAAAATGTAGCTAAAAATTATAATTATTCTGATTAAATTGTCAATGCTACTGAATTTATCTTCTCCTATAAATACTTAGTGGAAAATTATAGTTTTCACTCTTTGCTTTCTCATAAAATTCCAAAAAGCTTTCTTCCAACCTCTCCTCAAATTTCTAGGGGCTCCTTTGTTCACGTTTGATGAGAACAATATAGCTTGAATGTTTAACTATATTGTTGGTAATCCATTTTATATATCTTGGGAGACAGACATTACAACATTCCTTGCACCCTTAATAAGAGGTATCGAATCAGTTTTAAAGAAAGTGTGTGTGACACACTACTTGAATTTGTTTTTTATTTTATTTTATTTTTAAATTTGACCGTTCAATTTGACTTGTATTCAAATAAAATTTCTACACCGTTAAATGATCCCAGGAGTAGATGGATTACATAGACAGTGTAAAATGAAAAATATTCATGTGATAATGAATGGTCTTGAGCATCCTAACTTGAGGTTAATTACTTGGGAATATAATAACTAGAAACAAAATTCATAAAGAAAAACTTCATCACCTTCCTTGAAGTGTTTAGTTTGCTCTCTTAAGTCAAACTTCTCAATCCATATCACATTGCCTCTCAACATGCATGGAATGGTAGTTTTTGAAGCATTAACTTGTTCCATTAGTGACTTTCTCATATGGCATGTAGTGACTTTTCCATATGAGAGGTCATGAAATCGAGTCTCAGTGGAGGCAGTATTGGCGATACACATGAACATATACTACAATGTAATAGAGTCAGTAGTACTCAAAAAAAAATTGTTCCATTAGCATCGTATGGTCATTCAGCTTCCCACCTAGAGTACAGTCAAACTACTCCTTCTTTAAGAGTTATTACAACTAAAGTTTTACACAAGAACAATAAGACCAATAGAGTCAAGAATATAACAAGTGTAATCTTGTTGAACAACTCCCCTCATTACCTTAGACATCTTAAAAGTGACATCCTCATCCATCCCCAACCCTGAAAACTAACTTACCATCACTAGCATGTATATTAACTCTTTATAGTACCAAAAAAAAGGGTTTCCCTAAGACAAAGGGAGTCTCAACCAATTCCCCGCTCATATCCAAGCTAAGATAACACTAAGATAACAAAATCAATATGAAAAATAGTTTTATCTATCTTAATCAACACACATTATCAATAATGCATCGAGTTGGTTTAATTCTCAAGCTCAAGCTTAAAAAATAAAGAGTAAGACATTAAATTAATACTAGCACCCAAATCAATCAATGACTTCTCTACATGCAAATTACCAATAAACAAAGTAAAATAAAACTCAATGGGTCCTTCAATTTCTTTGGACTCTTGTTGAGCATAATTGTAGAGCACTAATTCAAAGTCATTATATATAACTCCTCCAACTTCCTTTTGTTGGTTAACAGATCTTTAAAAAATTTAACATACTGATGTATCTTTGCCAAAACTTCAATAAAAAGAAGACTAATACGGAATTTCTTCTTAAAGAACTCAAAAATTTATTAAATTGCACATTGATTTATACACCGTCAGGAAAAACATTATCTTAAGTTCCTTCTCATTTAATTTACCTCCATTGATGATTGAACATCTCCACTTACATCTACATAATCATCAACTTCGATCAAGTTCGTTTACTTGCAATTCCTTTCCACTAAAGAGGGTGATTTCATGTACCTATTCTTTTGGATTGGTCTTTCATCTTTGTGTCCCTAACTGCCCAACTTGATTCTCCAAATTGTAAATTGCGGCTCCTTAACTCCTAAACAAAGCTTCTTAATTTTTTAGAATCGATTTTGAGGCTTTAAGCTAAGCATCAGTGGATTAAATAAACTTAGTTAGGATATCCTCCAAATTTAATTGACTTCTTCTATTGTGATGGTGCATGTTATTGATGAAGTCCCAGAAGGAGATTGCTCCTTTGAAACTAATATTGCCTAGATAATCAATTTACTCAATTGGTGAAGCTATTTTGTGCATAAAATTGGCAGTCTAACCCTATGTGGTTCACTTTGTAATCTACATAAATCATGAAATATCACTGCTGGAAATTTTTAATTTTCCGACCACATATCTGACCACCTATAGAAATGGTTGGAAAATGATATTTTTCCTTTTTTTTCGACGAGGAATTGGGTTAGACGGAAAATGGTTGGAATTGAAATTCTCTCCAAATGATGAATTGCAGTTCATGGGGTTACCCCCCATGAATTGCAATTCGGTAGAGAGGAGGGACAATTTGTTGGTGAAAATACAATTTTGTACCTCCTCCCATACCCTTTGTCTTTTTTTTCAAAAAAAAATTCAAAGAATTATTATTATTATTATTATTATTTTTTGAAAAAATTATTATTATTATTATTATTCCTCCTACTATTACTACTATTACTATAACATTTACTATAATATAATGGCATACTAATCATTTTGTCGCTTCTTACTTTTCAATTCCTTGTACCCCTATTCTTGCCTATCAAACACTGTAATTTCAATTTATACTTTATTGATTGAATTACAATTCCACCGAATTACAATTCTTTTTTCTCATAATTCCCCCTCCCAACCAAACGCCCAATAATATTCATGAGCATGGAAAAATCAAGCGAATTCGTGGATATTGAGCACCCAATAGCGGAGACCCACGTCAGCACGAGGACTCGTGGCACTGGTTAAAAACTTAAAACTCGTCGCGAAACAATGCTGGGAAACCGATAACGTTGCAACATCATATCCACAACCACACCACACGACCGTCGCCACGTGTCATATCGGAAATCACCAATTTGAGGTGGAATTCTAATATAATCAACCAAAAATCCTTCCCAGGCTGAAGTTTGTGTTTGTGAGCAGAGAGAGAGGGAGAGAGATGGCAACCACAGTGATGAGTTCTCTTAGCCTGAAGCCCAATACTCCTTTGAGAGTCGACACACCGGCGGCCAGAGGGCTGCCGTCGCTTGCCCGCCGCTCTTCCCTCACAATTAAGGCCAGCGGTGGCAAGAAGATCAAGACCGACAAGCCATACGGTACGTGAACTTATATTACCTTCTTTTACGTGTCTAGTTCAGTTAGCTCGTTGTGATTCGATTAACTAAAGTTATTTTTAATTTAATATTTTTATAATGATTAAAAAAATATTATAAAGAAAATAAGACAGGTAAATTGTAAACAAGACACAAGACAAGTAAAAATTGAACAGAGAGAGTACATATTGTACTGGTGATATAAAGAAGAGATACCATATGAATGAGTTTTCATATACCTTATAAGTTTGATTCTTGTTACTATTATTTTTTCAATACATACCTTCAAATAGTAATAGGTGATAATTAATTTTTCTTGTCACTTACCAACACTCTCTTAATCTCGATCAGATTCATCCAATAAACATCCTCGAGTTTTCCCTTATTACCCAACAAGGGCAACTTAAAGAGTGTGACACTACATAACTTTTCGATCTTAACTAGGACAATTGTTTATATAGTTGATTAGTATTAAGGAGTAGAGGTTGTGTTTTTAATCTCAATTATTTGGTTTAATTTAAATAATAAAATATTGGAAGTGTAAGTATAGATGTATGTATGTATTGTTGATGATGGTGGGTTTTGTTAATAGGAGTGAATGGAGGCATGAACTTGAGGAATGGCCTTGATGCCTCTGGCAGGAAGCCTAAGGTAAAAAATTCATTGATTACTTAATAATTAATTACTGTGCATATCGTACGCAAAAATTACTGTATGCATATCATTTTAATTTAATTTAATTTCATTTAATTATTTTTACAAAATATTGTGATCAGGGAAAGGGTGTTTACCAATACACAGACAAGTATGGTGCCAACGTGGACGGTTACAGGTGAACCTTTCAAGCTATCTACACTACCATATTTCAACTATTCTAATCAATGGTTGATGCATGACATTAATTATAATTGAAATTTTAAGCATGCTTTCTATTCTATTCAGTGTTGCAAAAATCCTATCTAGGCGCCAGCTAGCCGCCTAGCGTTTCACCATAATCGGTGGTCTAGGCGGCAGACTAGACCGCCTAAGCGCCGCCTAGATCGTTTACGTGCGAACCGCCTAGGCATCCTTGGCGCCGACTAAGTCATCGATTAGCTATTGTTCTTTTTTAAAAAAAAAATTTTTAAAAGGGTTATTTCACTCAAAACAACATCATTTTGAGCGAAATAATCTTAAATTGTTAAAACTCTAGATGTTTTTAGTTAATATTTAATATTTTAGAATTAACAATTAAAATATTAAATAGTTTATAATTATTAGTCTAAAAAAATTAAAAAAAAAATTGCAAACAAATTTTTGAAATAAAAAATAAAATTAAAAAATATGCAGGCGTCTAGGCGCCGATTAATCGCCGTCTAGGCTCTCTAGGAACGCCTAACGATTTTTTCAACTATGATTCTATCTCAACTAAAAGTCTAAAATGGCACTGAAATCCAAATCCATAACCCCTTGCATGAAGTTGACTCTGATACTAATTTGAAGTATGTTAGTTCTATTTCAACTAAAAGCTTAATTAATAAGTTGAAAAAGCATAATGTAACAACATTGGTAAATTCAACAATTACTATTTAAGTAGAGTATATTCTAGCTGGTGCAAATTTAAAAATAAAAAATAAAAAAAAATCCTCACATTATAATTTAAACATCATCAGATATATTGCTACTTTATGCCTAATTAAGTAGTTGATATATTGTAACTTTACGCAAATAACCTTGTGGTTTAGTGTCATGAAGTGGCTCTCCCACATAAGAGGTCATGGGTTTTGGAACAGTATTGACTCTTTATGCTTTAGTAGATTAAGAAAGCAGTTATGAACAGATACTACATCATAACAAATAATACATTGTAACAGAGTTAGTAATTGATATGTCACGAGAAAATACTTTATAATTTACGTGAGTTTGAAAAAAATGTGCAGCCCTATTTACGACGAGAAGGACTGGTCCCCAACTGGTGATGTCTATGTTGGAGGTAAGATTTTTTTTTTCCCGATATTGATCAACATTACTATAATAATGTCTTTTGTATCCGGTATAACCAAACATGGTATGTTTGGTTGTATCGGGTATAGGACAAATATTGACCATACTTAGTACAATTCAAATGACATTAATGATTGTACCTAGTATAAAAGGCGCGACACTCTTCAAATCAGCGTCATGAAAAATCTTAATAATAAGTGACAATTTATAATAATCTCAAAAGTAATTATGAAGAATAAAGATTTAACCTTTGGAAGTGAAAAATATAATGCAGGTACCACTGGCTTAGCAATCTGGGCTGTTACATTGGTCGGCATCCTGGCAGGAGGTGCCCTCCTTGTGTACAACACCAGTGCTCTCTCACAGTAAATTATTATTTACCATCTTTCTACTTCCTGTACTATCTTACCTACCTAAATCTTCAACCATGTTACTGTTCTGAGCATACTTGCACAACTCCTGCCCCCAATCAGATGTTTATCAATATTAAATTCGTCCTATTTTATGTGTTTAGTTTCATTTACAATAGTTGATTTAGTTTTACTTTTATTTAATATTTCTCTTAAGAAAAGAAATAAAATAACACTTTTAAAATTTACTCATCAACTAAGATGCATGGAAATTTTTTCGAAGGATCGGCCCGCTTAGCTTCTAGAGACCAATTATACGTATTAGTGGAACCGTTCCATTTAAAAAAAAAAAAAAAAAACTATAAGATCTATTCAAATTGTTAAATTTCCCAATTTGTAAGTATTATCAATGACAATGCTTAGAAAAGGAAAAATGGAAGAAGCATATTTGCGCTCAGATGACATGTAGTGACTCTCATATATGGAAGGTCATGAGATCGAGTCTCATTGGAAGCGTTGTTACTCTTTGGAGTCAGTATCATTCAAAAAAAAAAAAAGCCTATTTGCTAGTGGTGCAGTAATGATAGTAGTTTTGCCGTTTTGATTACATTTGAAATATTAGCGATGACACCATCAATCGACAAGGATTTGACACTTTTTGAAGGCAAACGATTTTCAGTGAAGACTCATTCTTCTCTCTCTCACCATACATAGGAAGCGTTTTAACTAAGATTAAGGGTGTCAAGGTGGACCGAAGTTTTCGAATCGGCTCTAAATCTCCTTACAGTGGAATATGTTAAGACCTACAATTTACAATTTTTTACTTGCAAAAATGCGAGTCTCGCGAGTTTACCTTGTTCAGATTGGTGGGCTATATAGGTTAGCCCGTATGGGCCATGGGCCAACCTGTAGGTTAAGATTGAAAAATTCTAATTTATCGGCTTGTGTGTTACAAAGCAAGACAAAGTTGTTGCCTTGTTGTGTAATGATATATGAGGCAAGCTAGGATTGAAAATTTCTAATTTATCGGCGTGTAATGACATGCAAACATTACAATTCGCAGTGAGGCAAGCCAATTTGCATTGACACCCTAACTAGGGCATATCATATTGATCGATGAATAGTTGAGAATTAATCAAGAAAAATAAAATGCTAGTTGAAAAGTTAACAATATTTTGGGATTGACCAATTAAAATGAAAAGTAAGAAATGTAAAATTAAAAAAGAATCTTTACTGAACAATTCCTTAGTACATTATAGTATCAAATAATGAGTATTCAATATTTTAGTATATTAAAAATAAACATTTATTTTTGGTTTACATTATAAATTGCCAGTCAATCAGTCATTATTACATGGACCATGATCCATACAGCTGAGTGAACCATAAATAAAATGTACATTTTTAATATACTAAAAGTATATTATTTTTGTACATAAAGTACATTATTTAAGTACTGAAAATATATTATTTTATATATACTATCAAATAATGTACATTCAGTACAAAAATAATATATTTTTAATATATTAAAAATGTACTTTACATTCTTGGTCAACACAGCTATGTGGATGATGGTTCACACAATAATTTGCCATAAACTGCCGTGCCCGGGTTTCCTCAAAGTTTCCAAAAGATTACTTCACGGCCCAATTATAGAAAAATGGGCCTTATAGAGAGTAATTATTCAGTACAGTAAGAACGAATGTAACCCAATTTAAGCCTATTTCTCCTTAATTGGGCCGACGTTATTTACATATACATGAGCTTTTTTATTTTTATTATTTTTTTATTTTTATTTTTTTTTTGTATACTACTGACTCTATTGCAATGGAGTATATGAAAAATCAATAACACCTCCACTAAGGATTAAACGCACAACTTCCAACATAAGAAAGTAACTTGGTACCATTAGACTACAAGATCTTTGGCAGCTAATCACAAACTTAATTCATATATCACCCAAATCTATTGCAAACTCGATTAAATATTACTCGTACCCATCCGGCACTAATTTTTTAATACTCAATAGGGTACTTGAACTCGACTCAGCTTTAGCAGATGAATTTGAATCCAATCAACTCGTGCAACACTTTAAGGCCCGTTTGAAAAACAAGAAAATGACTTCTGAAAAATGACTTTTGTAACAGAAAATATTTTTATCGGTGTTTGGTTGCATTCTAGAAACTATCTTGATGGTTCATTTTTTGACAAATTAGTAGAATTGTATAATTAAAAATTTTAATTATTTTATTTAAAAATATAAAATATATATAATAATATTAAATATAAATTTATTTATTAAAAATTATATTTTTAAAAAAAAATAAACATCACTGATTTCTACCGAAAACTTTGTGTATTTGGCGGAAAAATGACTTCCCAAAAAATTTGGCGGAAGTCATTTTCTACCAAAATGCCTACATTTTTCCCAGTAAACAAAAAACATTTTTCGTTGGTTGGATTTTCCAATTGCTTCCAAACACTGGAAACCCGAAAACTAACTTCCAGGCACACTTGTGTGAGACCGTCTCACGGATCCTTATTCGTGAGACGGTCTCACACAAGTTTTTGCCAACTTCCAGAAGTCATTTTCTGACTTTTCAAATGGAACTTAATAATAACTTATCAAAACCCTATTGTCAAAAAAAATGACACACCCCAGTCCCTAACCATAATATTATGTCTAATCAACGGTGTAAAATGGTACAGGTTCACACACACACACCTATATATATATATTTAGGGTTTGAACAAGATGGATACCCAGCCCCATTTTACCCGTTCCACTATTATTCTTACACACAAAATTAAAGACTAAGCATGAATATAAAAAAGGGGCTATACTTTCCACCGGAAATATTTGATCCTGTAATCTTACTTCAGTGAAAACTACAAAGGTGCCACATGAGCACAAGGTACTTGACACATCTTAGTCGTCTTATATAAATTTATTTGTACGTGTTTACAATTAAGAAAAAAGGTATAGAAGAATGTGCTAAAACGGCCGGTGTTATTAAGATTGCATTTACTTATACATTTCCTTTTTTTTTTTTTTTGAACAAGGGGAGGAGTACATCTGAGATCATTAGCTGATCCTAACTGTGTTAGTTCTACCTAAGAGACCCATCTCGTCTTGACGCAACATCGACATTATTTCCCTGGGCGGATCTTCGAACCAACGATAATCCTCATTCTGAGAAAGGCTCCTCTTGGCCAAGGCATCCGCAACTCTATTTTGTTCCCTTGGGATGTGACTGAGCTTGAGCTCCCATCTCCGTTTCTTCAAGTCTCTTGCATAAGTCTACTATGTTCCTAGCCGGGCCATCGTAAACCTCACTTCCGTTGACAAGGTTGATTTCCTTGGCACAATCAGTTTCCATTTCCACTCTTGGATAACCCCTCTCCCACGCTTCCAGCATCCCAGCATAGATTCCCCACATTTCAGCTCCCAACGGTGTGCATATGCCGTTCTTCCACGCATTTCCAATTATCCTTTTTTAAAAAATATTTTATCTCATCTTTCAAAAAAAAATATTTTATTTCACTAATTTTTCATTTTTCATTTTTCATTATATTATATGTTTTTCAAATTGAAAAAATATGCAAATAAAGGTATTATTATTTGTTTCCTTTAATTTTTTTCTCCGCCGCCCTTGTTTGTATAGTAAGGGGAATTTTTGGAATAAAAAAATTCAGTTAGTAAACACCCAAAATTATTTACTGATCTGAAAATGCCAAATTAAAGTCCAGACTTTGCGTTATTCGTATATATTGTCGTTCAAATGTACTATTCATAGATGGACCGCATGCAGCTTATGAAAGAAATTTTCGTACAAGAATAGTACGTGTTGTTGAATCAAGAATATATATATATATATATATATATATATATATATATATATATATATATATATATATATATATATATATATATATAACCCCTCTCTATGAAAAAATCAATTTGGTCAACACTTTGTCCTTTAATTGGGCTGGCTCAGTGCGGACGGGGATTAATATGTGATCTGATCTCCTAAAATTCAGCTTTTTGATATTCTTACCAATCCAATGAGAAAAATATTTATTGACTGAAATGAATAAAAAAGAAAAATAAATTTTATTGATTGAAATATCAAGTGACATGATATCTTATTAGAAACATACAATCACATTTCCAGGATAAGATATTTGAATTAAATATAACATGCTTGATGTTTGCTTACTAAGATGCCAAGAAAAATTGTTGTTTTTGGAGCGAGTATTATGGAAGTTTGGTCACACGTTCCTTTCATGCATTATAATTTTCACATTATAATGGGGATTATATTGCGGAGTATTATTTATCTATATATATTGTTCTTTCAAAAATCAAAATAATATAATAACAATAAATACTGGGATTCGTACTTGACTTTGGCTCCACAGACCAACCTAACTCTTATTACTTTTTATCATATGCACACGTTGAATTTAGTGATTTGATTTGATAAAATGAAAATGGCATTAGTTGTTGGCACTCGTGTGGAAATGAAAACGAAAGCAACACTAGCTAGCTAGCTAGGAGCCCGGTTTGGCAAATAATCAACATCTATGTTGTTCACAAATGAACTTCAACTTCATTTGGCCATTATTGACTTCACAAATATTTATTGAATAATATCAATCATATTAGGATGATTGATGAATAAGGGTGTTATAATATGTAATGCATTACAAATTATAATGCGCATGCTGGGATTATTGGGGAGTTCGATCAATAACTACAACATGCTAGGTGTAACATTTCAAGTTTAAATTCGTCTTTTGAAAGACTTGATCCTATGTAGAGATCAGATCAGAGATTGAGCAACATGCAAACCTAGCTTAGACCTACGAGCTGAGATGTCCCGCTATAGGCCACCAATGCATTACTCGATTATCAAATCATTCTGGATCATCTCTCATCGATCTTATATCACACACATCTCAAATCACTACTACATACTAATTGTATTACATAGACAAGAGTTTTTCGACTTTCTAAGCTCGATCAGTCTCATGGTCTCCTTATATATTTGTACACAGGCTATTAGAACTTGTTTTGTACTTTCAGTATCAGTAATATTCTAGCTACCGGCCGGCCTCAAGTCAATTTTTCACATCAATTAGGTTTGAACCTTATGAATGGAACAAGTGTTGGGAGAGAGCTCCCCATAATAAATTTGATCGAAACTCAAGTCTGAAAATACTGCTATTATATAAAACAATACATATTCCTTTGAAGTGTGGGATATATCATATATATACTTATATTAGTTTTCTAAGACTACCTAGATGGATGTAGTGATTATTGTTGTTTCTAGGCTACAAATTTCCTCTTATCTTGGGAATTTAGGGTTTGAAAGAAAAAGCTAGAGATGGAAGAGGCAAGAATTGAATAGGTAGGAAAATCACACCAAACTCTATGCAGCTAAGTCAGCGGATCTCCAAGGTGAGCTCACTTGGATTTGAATATAGCAAGGTAGCTAGGGTTTTCTTATCTCAATTGTCTTTTCAAGTGTGTGTTAGGGGGATGAAAGTGACACCAATTTTAGTCTTCATTTTGTGAGACAATGGCTTTATCCTCTTTGTTGTTGGGTAATGTTTGGCACTATCCTAATGGTCATGCAAATTAAAACCCTACTACCTAATTAATTTTTTAATCCACTTTATAACAAGGGAATTTCTTATATATTACTCAATATCAATCAGAAAAACCTAATACCTAGTTCTTTAATTCTCTTTATAATAATAAGTGAAATTCTTAGTTAATAAGAAAAACCTTAAACCGATTTTCAAAAAAAAAAAAAAAACCTTAAACCTACTGATTTTTTGGTTGAAGTGGAAGCTAATTGTATAATTCTATAGAATATTATGGAGACTGGAGTAAAAGTATAATATCATATATGAAAATGAATCAAATAAAAATTTCAATTCAATATAATATATAGTGCAATTGAATCTTTAACATAGTCTAAATATGGGCAAAAGATAATATAATTATGACTATTGTTAGATAACCATAGATGTCCACCATTAATGGAGATGGCTACCGGTTGTCTCCATAGCCGGTGGATGCTCTAAAAATTAAAGAAAAATAAATAAATACTACTATGATTATATTCATGGAAGTATAAATAGGTTACCTATCGGCCACGTTAATAGTAACATGTTTAATAGGTCACGTTAATATTTAGTTGCACTTTTTTGTAGATATATCTTCGCCGTTTTAGTAGTATGTGATTTAAATTTATGTTAAATTATAAGGAAATTACATTCTAACACTGCTTGTATTATATTTATATTTTAATAAATGTTTCAAGTTGTAAGTTAGTTTATTGGATGAAGTTTAATTTTAAAAAATAAGTCATTATTATTTTAATTGTATGTGTTTATTTCTTGCAAGTAACATTATTTTAAGTATTTTTATGTTAATATTAAATTAATAATTTGACAGTCGCATTATTATCAGCATGTAATCTAGCCACTTCGGTATATGTAATCGTTTAATTAATAACATTAATAATTTTATTTAATTATTCTATTTCTTAGTTTAAGTTTTATTAAATTCGACGACCGAAGTTCCAATTGGCAATGTATGCAATTTAACAACTTTTGGATTTCTTTTTTCAAGATTGTACTTCTAAAAAATTATTTACAATAATTAAGGAAGTCCTGCAATATAATATAATATTAGTTTTCCTTGTAAGTAACGAAAGAATTAGCGAATTTGGACAGATGTACTTATAGATTTGATAAACTAATCAGTAATAACATTATTTGTTAATATCAAATTAAAGCTAAAATCATTTTGTATTTTTGTACTAATATAAAGTACTAACCTAATGAATTAATTAAAATCGAATGTGGCCACCTAATTGCAGAGGTCGTGGTCTCAACACACAAACGTATATATTACATCCTTCAATACATTATCAAATTAATTAGAGGTAAGAAATGAGACTCCACTTAAGCAATTCTTAATATGTCGCCCTTGACAGGCCATGATATACGTGCCATATTATAATGGTCAGCTCATATACTACTAATAATAATGTTCTCAAGTCAATAATCATAATATTCAACTAATGATCATCAGCATCATTCTTATATTATAAAAAGGCAAAAGTGTCATTCTGCATCATGAACTAATCTAGATTATTCATGCTGCACCTTGACTTTTCATAAAATTCATTTCGATTCACTTCCCAGTAATTTTTTCCATCTAACATTTTTCACAAGTTTCACAGTTACCAGGATGACATGGCACTGGCTTAAGCTGATGTCGACCTTCAGTAGTTTATAATAAAAACAATTTACCACTCACACATACTCGCTTCCTAATGTGGCAATTTATAGTAAGATGAGATTTAAAAAAAAAAAAGAAAAAAAAGAGAGAGAATAAATAAACAAAATTTAAAAAAGAAGAAGAAGAAGAAGAAGAAGAAGAAGAAGAAGAAGAAGAAGAAGAAGAAGAAGAAGAAGAAGAAGAAGAAGTAGCCAGATGATAATAGCTACATCAGAGAGTGACAAAAATTGTGTGATTTTTATAAGGGTGTGAAGTATTTCCCTATAATAAAATATGAATTGTGATGTAGAAAAAAATTATATTAATAATTGTGCACGAATCATTTATAAGTCAAGATTTATAGAATAAATTTTCACAATTAAATATTTACAGTATTTTTAAATTGTTATTTATTTATTCTTCTATTGATTGGGCAGTATTTATTTATTTATTTGTGGTATTTCTTTGAATTCTGGGTATCATTCCGTTTATCTTTGCCTTTCGTCAGCTTCCTAATCTTCATATATACTTTCTTCCCAAAGTATATACTTTCTGTTCTGGGAAGAAATCTTCATATATACTAATTTAATTAATTGACGATTTTTATTGTTGACGCCTCTTGTAAATTATGCTAGCATTTTATACGCGCTATGTACAAAAATTTATACTCAATATTAAAATTTTTATTAATAAAAATAATTTAAATTTTTAGTTTAAATTATATTTTACAGTTCCTTAAGATAGTAAATTTTAATCATCGTAAAAGACCTTGTGGTCTAGTGGCATCTGGTTTATATTCCCATATGGAGGAGAGTGGGTTTGAGCCTCAGTGGATGTGACTGTTTAAATAAAATTAATATAATATTAAGCAAAATAATGATGGAGTCATCAATATTAGAATTAAATACTAATGATATAAGGGTAGTTTTGTTTAACAAGAATGAAGTAGGGATAATTTTGTCCAATAAAATTAAAATGTACAACATTTATTAGAAAAACAGACATAATCAAGAGTTTAACATTAATAAAGACTTATATGTTTTTAGATAATTTGTCTTTTTTTTTATTGGATGCCGTTCCGGACATGTAGTATATCTTTTAAGAACAAATAAAAAAAATTGGGCCAATTAAAAATGTCAAACTTATAACTTTATAATTATTAAATTAATAGTTTTATCACATAATTATTTTGATATTTATTTAATCTGTGTTTGGCTTTTAGTCTTTGTTTTGTTTGTGTTCTATCTTTGTTTATTATTTATTTGTAAATTTCCTTTTATTCTTTATTTTACTTTATTCCATCCTCTCCCACCCACTCCCTCGTCCCATTAGCAAATTCAATAAAGGACAATGTTACTTTATATGAATCAATTTTTTTTACCATTTAATATAACTTTACGTCTGTACATAATTAATGTTTTTATATTCTTCTTCGTTTTCTTCTATTTTACATTGCATTGAACATTTGTTTTAATGAAGTTGGTTTGTTTATTTTTCAAAAAAAAAATGTTTTTTTTCCCATTGAAATATAATTATATATATAAAAAAAAAAACCTATGCAAACTACCTTGAATTATAATAAAAACTCGGTCGAATTTAAAAATTTAGACTCAAGTTCTACTTACTTATAAAATAAGTTATAAATAAATTATCAATTCTACTTGTGAGATGAAGAAGAATTTGAAATAAACTCTTGCTTTAAAATATTATATTATATTATATTTCGATGGCATGAACTTGACCCTTGAAACTTCCGCTCAACATAATGTGTGTGTATATATAATAGTCATTTTAGAATTGCACATTATTAAGTAAATAAAAATATTTGACATAATATGGTTTATTTAAATAAACATTTTTCTAACGATAAGATAAAGCATGCCAGTTTATCAATGGATTGTCAATTCAATTTATTCACTATCTAAAATAAAATAAAATAAATATTTACAAATTAAAGATGTTATTTCGTGTGATTTTAGAATTACCAACTTACTTTGATGAAGGAAAACGGAATCATAAGATTTACCAAAATTGGAAGTACAATAACATAATATTGATAGCAAAATATAGTTCGTTGTCCATCGTGGCTCTGTCGATCAACATCCAATTCACAGTACGATATTGAAAGAAATTAAGAACCACAGATTCCTTAAAAGATTGTTTTTTTTTTTTTTTGAATACTCCTTAAAAGATTGTTAAAAATGAATAAAAAGTGAACAATATAAGTTAGGTAATGGATGAGGAAAAAGGGAGAAGGAAACAACGTGCTACAGATTATGTAGTTTTAAGTCCTTTTCGGCAATTCTATTCCTATTTTCAAGTCGAATTCTTGAAATTCTTAGTATTAAGTTCCAACAGAAAGGTCTCAGGTTCGAGTCTCATCACACTCAAGATGTTGGTATTATCATGTTGTTTGAGCAGATACTATGTATAAGTTAAATTGTAATACTCAAAAAAAATTCCAACAGGAAGAGCTTAGTCAAGGCCGAATAGCTAGACCGAGGGTGGGCTCGGCCAAGGCCGAGGACAGGCTCAACCGAAGCCTAAGCTGAGGAGGAGATTGGCTGAGGCCTAGGTTGAGGACCAGCTCGGCCTAGGCAGCCTAGGGTCAAGCGCGGGGCTCCACCCCGGGACCCTAGGTCCATCTTGCTTCACTGCTCTGCTCTATTGGGTTAGTTTGCTCCGGGTCCATTGTCAATATATCCATCACACATAGTTATTATATTAAAAAAAATAAACGAAAAATAAAAATATAGTAAAAATGAAAGTTTGTAATTAGACAAGAGTCGATTACACAACTATAAGAGAGCTTTGTACATTGATTTGACAATCACTAATCCTACCTATCCATAGCAAATTACTTAGCCAGGGCCTCAAATCACACTTAAACAATGCTAATCATCTAAAAATTTAAAAGTAAACTTGTAAAGTCGTATCTAGACAATTTTTGTGGACGAAAGCTAGCTCCATCCGAACCCGAATTCGAATCGGGCCCACCCATTTAAAAAAAAAAAATCAGTAATCATTGTTCCAAATGCTATTCAACCCAACCTCGGACAAGAAGCTCGTACTCTCCGAACTCCCTTCCCCAAAGCTGGGAGAACCTCCGCCTTTCACGTTCACCATATTATTTACATTATTATTATTATTAATCATATTATTATTATTATTATTATTGTTGTTGTTGTTGTTATAATTAATGTTTAAATGGCCCAAAACGGCTTTGATCACGTTCTTGTCGGTGGAAGAAGAAGACGCGGAGTTGAAATACGCGCAGATATCGGGCGGCAGGGAGTTGAACACGGTGGTGGTGGCGGCGGCGGTGGGGTTGTGGAACGCGGAAGGTGCGGCGGCGGTTGCGGCGGGGTTGTTGGGGGAGAAAATGGAGAAGCAGGGCACTTGCTCATAGTAGTCGTTTAGAAGAGCGGTGGCGTTGTTAGGGTGCGTTTGGTTGAAGGAAATGCCGCCGTAGGGATCCATTAATGGCGGGAGAGATGAAGAGGTTATGGCTACGCCGTCGTGATGGTGGTCGTAGGTGGCGTTGTAGCCGCCGCCGCCGCCACTCACTATTCCTTGTTTGGCACCGGGGATTTCTTTGCTCTTATGGAAAACCCGGCATAACACCCAATCTTCCTGCATAGCATTACAAATCAAAGAATTTAGTATAACAGGTTAAAAACAGATACTACATTGTAACAGAGTTTAGTATTCAATGAATAATATCTATGATGTAATAATAAATGCATATTTAATATGTTTACATATCAATTGGATGGTTATGCACGTTAAAAATGCCATATACAATACTACTAATTAATGCATCATTATTCCTTGAATAAAACAATTGTCATATGCCAGTCATCCACATTTATTCACTTTGACATTTTTACATATAATGATAAATATAACTTATTGGTGTTGACAATGATCTAAATATTCATATATTGTTTTCTTTCTATGTTTTTGTTTATTATTACACTGTTTATTGAATTAATCTATTGAAATTTTTATTTTTAATTTTGATATTAATAAATTTAAATTATTGGAAATAGAAGTATATACACGTGTAATGCAAAAAAAAAAAAAGAAGTTAAATTACCTTAGTAGAAGAAAGTGGAGGTGGACCAAGGGGACCTTCTAGGCGAAACTCATGCATTACCCAATCGGTTTTTCTTCCCTTTGGAGCCCTTCCTTGGTAAAATACTAAGGTTTTTCTCATTCCTACTAGAGTTCCTTTACTAATCACCGGCCTATCTTTTCCGGTGGCTTTCCAGTATCCCGACACTGTTGCTCGATTTGTGCGTAGTCCGGTTGCATATTTCCGATCACGTTGGCTGTAGAAATACCAATCCTTTCCTCCAACACATGCTATTCCTGTAATCATCCACATCCATGAAGAAAATCAATTAGTTGATTTATATCTAGGTTTCCTAATTAAGATTCAGTAAAAATAACTAGAAGTATTGACCGTAAACTATGCATAATTATTCATATTTTAAAACTCGTAATTAATCACATCAAGTTTGTTACTTCACACAACGTTAACACCCAAAATACATTAAAATTAAAGCAAAAACACATATAATTTCATAATTTAACATAACTACACATTTAACAATAGTTAATAGAAGACACGAATGATTGAGATATGCAAAGAGGCAAGATTTGATATACAAATTTTCATAATAAAAGAAAATGCTAAATTTAGGATATTCTTTGGTGCGCTCAAGGAATTAAAACCCAAAAAAAAAATGATAAGAAAGAATTTGATGAAACGTAACGTCATATGAGTATTAGCAATTAAGGAAGTGACGTTAAAGATGCAAGCTGGGGCACCCTGTGGGATATCAACACGTGGCAAAGAACTGATAGCTGGATTAGCTGACTTTAGTCCATATTGTTTGTTTATGGGCAAAATCACAAGATTTCAATTACATAATGGAGAATTATTGAAGAGATTTTTGGTAATCTGCTAAGGTAAAACTAGGATGTTGATATATATAATAATAATTACCTAGATTTTTCAATTTTCTCCCACCATATCATGGACCTCGTGAACTCGCTTGAGGCTCATAAAGAGGTATAAACATATATATTGGACACGTAAATTTTAAAATTTCAGCAAATTTGAAAAAATTAAGAAAAACTATTATAAATTAATTTTACATACACATATTTTATATGTGTGTTTACATATATACACACGCATATAGATACATGTACATACAGATACACACAGTAATATAAAGAATTAGTCCACCTAATGACAGTGACAAGACCAAAAATTTGTTAGGAGAATAATTAGTTATTATGTCATATATTCTAGAGTTTGATTTCAAAACCGTGTGGTTCAAAATTATTCATAATATTAAATTTGCAATTTTTAAATCCTACTCATATAATTCATAATTAATTTTATAAATATGATTTGTCTAAGAATTTTTTAATAGTAAAAATAATTCAAGTTACTTTCAAACTTCATTTTAATATGAATACAAATCTGATCTTAATATGAGATGATCAAGCTATGACGACGAGATTAATACATACTGACTTCTCGAATCATGTAGTCAATAGCAAATAATGGGTATGTATGTGTAGGATACACGCGTGTGGTTGACATTAGGTGAAAGGTATAAATCAGTGACATGACTTGAGATTATTTTTATTTTTAAAATTATTAATTTTGCATTGTTATCTTGATCACTATCACCATCCTTGAATTATGTTAGAACAAAAACAAGAAGAGTGTCAATTTCTTATAAAGGCATTTGAATGAGATATTTTCATGGGATTATTCATCTTTTAAATAAATACTTATATATCCATAAAAAGAAACTTTTTCTTATTACTTATAAATACAAACAAATAATTAGAAAAATCGTTCAATATACTATATATGTATGTGTGTGGAAATATAGATGTTTCCCTATATTATACGAGACTACACTTAAAAGTATTTCAAACTTATTTTTTCAATTTAAATAATGATATAAAAAAATTAAAGGATGAAATATACAAATTTTAAATGACTAGTAATACTAGGAGAGGTGTAGTAATATTATTATATAATTATATACATGTAAAAAAAATAAAAAAGAAAAAAAAAAGAAAAAGAGTTTCTTCAATTGTTGTCAATTCAATTGTTGATTGTCAGCAATATTAACTTTTCGTTTCTGACAAAAAAGAAAAGGATTATATCCAAATGCTATATGTATTGAAATTATACATATATAATTTCTACAGCATTGAAATTAAATAAATAATAAATAATTACTGAAATTTTTGAAGACATAATACACAAAGTCAAATGGGTTGAACTCATCATATATGAACTTAAATATAAAATTTTACGAGTTAATAATTCTTCTTGATTAAAATAACCTAATTTAATGAAAATTATGGCTATTAATTCACCACATTTCAACTCACATATATAGTATCTCAGTTGCATTATTGCTATGCCATGCGTCTTTGTCCAGCTAAAAATGCATACAAATGGCTTTGATACCAATAAAAATAAAAATAAAATGCATTAATTAGGAAAATATCTCAACCATTATTTAAGATAAAATATAAAAAAATCCTAAAGCCTCATTAAGATCCCAACCCCACCCCCACCCCCCTCTCCACCTACCCTCATCCACATACACACATATACATACATAGATACATACATACATACATATATAGTTATGAATTGCATACATAAGACATACAAATCCTATCAGACCGAAGTCTAAAGGTACAAATTCTATAAGACCGAGGTCTGAAGGTACAAATCCTATCAGACCGAGGTTTGAAGGTACAAATTCTATGGTCTGGAGTTTGGCGGCCCGGGGGATTTCGCCTTTCAGAATTAACATAATTTAGGATAGGATAGCAGAAATAAAGGAAGAGAGAGAGAGAGAGATGAAAGAATACCAGGAATGTCCCAAGGCTCGCACTTGTTAAGGTCAACTTCGATCAAGAAAGGTGGTCGGAGGTGGTGGGGATCACCGGAGCCGTTGATCTTCTTGGCCAAGTAATCACAGATCAGCTCTTCATCTCTGGGATGAAACCTGAACCCCGGTGGCAATTTCGCCTCCACCATGCTCAAACTGCCGCCGCTATTCATTATTTCAGGGTGGGGGAGGGGTGGAGCTTTTTTGTATGTATATATGTATGTATATATGCAGAATAGGAGAAGGAGAAATTTGATACAAACAGAGCCAAATGGCAGAAGGAATATGGAGAGATATATATAGGGAGATTATTAATAAAATGGTGTGTGGGTGGCTGAATATTTTTATTATTATTTTAGTTGCCACTATCATTAATTAATGGAATTTTTACATTCTTTTTACCCATTAAATAAAACCAACAAAAATAAAATTTTAAAAAATCAAGTGGTTAAGCCAATCGGCAATTCCGTGTAAGAGAGGATTTTGATTAGTCTGACGTGGTGTGAACTGAGGGGAGGATTTCTTGGTCCACATTACGATGACGTGGACTCACCGATGCTTGCCAATCTGCTGATGTGGCCGCTTATTCATATTTGCTAAAATTAAATTTTCATATCTCACTCTCTCTCTCTCTATATATATATATATATATTCACCCTGGTAAATTTAATTTTTCATTTCTCACGTTAGATATATCGAATCGAATGTTCACATCTAACAATATTTATGTGAAATGAATTAATTATTTACGGTAAAAGATTTAATATTGATTGTGTTTATATGTATTTGGTTTGTGTATCGATGTCATATTAAATAAAAGTTAGTTTTCCTTTTCAAAAAGTTGATGAAGTTCATGTGTAGTACTACGTACGATTAAACATGTCTATTAGAGCAAAACAATAATACTACTGACAACTCCCACCCAAGTCAGAAAAGCTTATTTTGGTGATTATGGGAGCTACCAAAGAGCGCGCCTTGTTACTGTGAGGAGACAATAGCGCGCGGTAAATTATTGTGTAGACCATGAATGCAATATATATTTTTTTTTGAAAAAAATGCAATTTACATTTTTAATATATTAAAAATACATTATTTGACAATATGTAAAAATCATGTACTTTTAAAAATGTATTTTTTTTATGGTTCACAAAAAATGTGTGGACCATGGTCTATGGAATAATTATTTGTAGTGTGCCTCCCGATCCAAAAAAAAAAAAAAAAAAAAAAAAAAAAAAAGAAAAAAAAAAAGAGAACGCCTTTTAACCTTAATTGTGCTACTTTAATGGCGATTATTAACATGTTTTATTGATTAAATCAGAAGTATTGTTGCACAAACACAACCTCTAATGTGTGTGTACACACACAAGGACATCAAACAGTACCACACCAACATTCAAATACATGCATCCAATATATCACACTTGAAAAAAGAATCTGGCCCCATGCTAAGTGTGAAAACAATTATTTTATTTTATTTTTTTTAAATAAAAACCAACAAATTTTAGTAAGATCCAAGTTAAAATAAAAGAAATAAGTGACACCCTTCTTATTAATAAGCCACTTGATCATTAATCATACACTTATATCTAAATTAAGACCACCTCCCACTAACACGTCAAAATATCAAATTAGCAAAAAATTGACGATTAACATGGTATTGCGGCAAAAATTTGACATTTCATGAATAGTGCAGTGCTATATATATGGCGCTGCACTATTCATCCTACACAATTTTTGGTGCTGCAATTTGTTTATCATTTTGCCCTTGTTTTGTTCTTGATCTCTCCTTACTTTTTCTTTTTTTTTTTTAAATGTTTTTATAATTCCTTTCCTTTATGTTTTTTTAATATTACACATTTTTTTAAATATTTAAACATAAATGGTATATTATTAAAAATAAATGTATCATTTGAAAAATCTCATCAAAACAATTAAAACAAGATTAAATTTGAATATAATTGAATTAAAAATTAAATTACATAAAACATAATTAAAGTTGTAATTTATTAATTAAATTACAACTATATATGTTATATTAAAATAATAAAAAGTATAAATATAAAATTTTAATTTATGAGAATATAAATTATTTTAGTGTAGAAAAAAAATTGGTGTAAATGGGTTGGAGATGAAAAAAATTGATGTAAGAATATGTTGAGAATATTCTTTTAGTGTAAAATTTGATGCAGAATTTGGTGTTTTGAGCTGGAGATGACCTGACCGACTATTCAGAATTAACCAGATACATTGAATGCACGTTTAATTTAATTTATAGAAGTGGTCGGACTAATTTTCCACGGTATAGTATAGTATAGTATTTTACATCTTTCCCCATGTTTTTAAATTTTTTCTTATGCTATCATCAATTGTGCCTAATAAAATTCTAAGGCACACGCATGTTTGCCCTACCAAAAAATTATAAGGCCCACCATTGTAGCACTTCACTGTGGTATGATGCTGCCACATATTTTGGACTATTATCTGGTATTGATCTCAATTGAAGGCCTTACTTTTTCATGATATTGATTGTAATTTTACTATTATCTCAAAAAAATTAATTAATTAGTAATTTTATTTAAATATATTTGCAATATATGGTAAAGCCCCATGGAATTGGTAATACCAGAAATATCCATGGCTGACCATCTTTGTCAAAAAGAAATGATGATGATTTGATTTAGCTCTACCACTAGAATTTCAGTCAACAATGTGTTCAAACTACCTAAGCTTTTTTGTATGGGTTATGATGAATACAACCTTCTCTTTATCCATCCTTAATTATCCTTTAGTGTATAGTATTAGTGATTCACTTCTCTACAAATTCTGAGGAATCTATGTTTTACTATTCTACGTACTACTTAGCTAGCTTCTTCCTTATCTCCATCCTCTCTTAACATGGGTCGTTTTCATTAATTTATAATGTCGTACAAAGAATCAATACCCCACACGGGGTTTGTATTTGAGACCTCTCATTTGAGAAGTCACAGTTATGTCGCTTAACCACAAAGCCTTTGGTGGTTGAATCCATTATTAATTAATCAAATCAGATTATTGAAGTTCCATTTAAAAATAATAGTAAAATTACATGAAGTAGTTAAAATGGTTGAGATTGCTATTATTAGAGCAGAAGCGATGTGAGTGATCTATCATGCACCTCGATCAACCGGTCCCTTATCGCTTGAATTGAAATTTCTTGAAGAAAATGCACTTGAGGGGTATTGGACCGCACCAATATGATTGGCTACACTTTGATCAATTGGTCGTCCTTAATCACTTGAATTGAGATTTCTTAAAGAAAGTGCAGTTGGGATATTGGAACGCACCAATTTGACTACACCGCTCTCCCACAAACAAAACCCAAGTCAAATAAAATTTGGTATAAGAATTGTTATTAAAAATTCAACATGGTTTTAGGATTATTACTATCTCCACTAGTTTTGATGTTAACCCAAAATGACGAAAAAAAAAAGGTAAAAATATAATGGCCATGTTTGGTAAAATAGTATTTTAACTTCTCTAACTATTATTAACTATTTGACTTGGTTATAAAAATCAATATAAGTATGTGTTTGGTTAATCAACCTTTTGTAACTTCAAAATACTAAAATTCAAAAAGCTACTCAAAACAACTTTTTTTAATTAGCTTTTTAAGAAAAGAAATTATACTAAACAGCTAACAACTAATTTACCAAACACCTTTCTACAATCAGTTAATTAATGTTATAAACTAGTTATACCCTCTAATCCAATTATCTAACAGCCATTTACCATGCAGGGCCAATATGAAAGAGTTGATAATAATAAATTGGGTGAAATAAGGGGAATGGGTAAATGAAAGTGCATTCAAATTAGTGAAGACTTAAATATGATTAGCCCAAAAAAGGAAAGGCAAAGAGGAATTATTGGGTAGTGAAGAAGGCGACTGTTTGGCATGTAGTATACACAACACAAGCCGTGGAATAACTGAGTGGGGGCCACAGAGTAGAAGACAATAAAGCGAAAGAAAATGAAGATAAGATCAGGATGGAGATGCAGATGCAGATGGAAACTATTTGAACTAACTTCGAAGAATCTTGTATATCTATTATTTATTAAAATATTTATAAATTAAAAGAAGAAGAAAAAACAAAAACTAAAAAAAAATAATAATTACAGAAATCAATATCGGTTCAAACTTCACTTTGTCACTAGAAGCACGTCTCTTCATTTTTATGTACACTAATATTCTTAAAGAAATTATAAAAAAAATATTTTATGAATTTCTTTTACTAAACATGTTGTAAAATTTGTTTGTAATAATAATAATAATTATTATATATAATGCATAAAGTAAAATCTAAGTGTTGGATGGTAAAGTCGTTTTCGGAGTAATCTAACGTTGTACGTGGAAGCCAAATAAGATGGTAATGGGACATCTCTGGGGTCAATAGTTGGCTTCAAATGCCAACTAAAGCAAGAAAAAAATGGCAGAAATTTCTGACCATTTTGTACAGTCCCCATTTTTTAGTCAAACCAAAACAGAAATATCGCTGGGAAACTCAATTTTAAGTAGTTCCATCCATGCTTTCATGCACCAACTTTTTTTACTTTTTTTTTTTTTAATAAGAAAGCCGCAAATTACGTGTATTATTCCAATAAGTAAGAATGTTTCAAAATTTACAAAATAGTCAATAATCTTGTAGTTTGGTGTCACAGAGTGACTCTCACATATGGGAGATCAGGGTTCGAATCTTAATGGGGGCAATATATTGACTCTCTCAGCAAATTGAGAAAGTAATTATAAATAGATATTACATTGTAACAGAATCAATAGTACTCAAAAATAAAAAAAATAAATTTACAAAAAAACAAAAAATTGGAAGCGTGCATGCACACCACACGTGCAACCCCAAAGTCCATTAGTTTGAAATGAATAGGTAGTATAGGCGGCCTAATATTTTAGATAGTTCATGCGCATATAGAGGACAACGGAGACAAAGATGCGTTATTCGTAGATTCATCGGATACTATCCAACAACACTCTTCAACTTGACGTGAAGTACACTTAGTAACATTAAGATTCTCCAATTATTACTTCTTTTATTGATTAAACACTTAATTCGATATTTTTTAAGTGATAAAACAAAATAACTCAGGAATTTAATTGAGCGAGTTGTGTATGAACTTTGGTAAATAAAAATAACATATGTTTGTCATAATGAAAGATGACTAAGCAATAGGAGAAAAGAAAGTTATATAATTGTTTTTTATAATTGGTTTCAACATGCAAATCATATGGGCGTAAAATTAAAACACTATCAAAGCTTGACGGATCTTTTAGCCAAGTGACTAAATCCGTGACAATCTTACAAAGTTAAAGGTGATATTTACAATTTTTGGTAATAGGGTACCAAAATGACATGACATGACTAATTAAGAGATGAAAATTAAACCACATTTTCTTTTCGTTATATATATACACGAGGTGACATCTAGTTTGAAAAGGGTCTTTCATGTGAAAATACAACATGTGCCATTTATATTGATGCACTTTCACCTTTATTTACAAAAATCATATCCAAAATTGACACGATATAAATTAAATCTAAATCATTTAATCACTTGATCTGAATAGTGAATGTTTATTTATTTATTTTTACACCAGCAAACATTATCGCATGATTTATTCTCTAAACACTGATAAATATTAGCATACCATAAATCCATAACAGGTGCACTACACAAAATTAAAGTAATTGCTTAACAAGTGCTACTGGCTGGACGAAAATTTACAAAATACTTTGTATAAAACAAATACGGAGTATTATTCTATAAGGAAAAATGTTTTTTTTTTTCCTTCTTGAATTTCTCATCAAATATTTTCTATTGATGTATGCCGCTTTCATTTATTCAGTGTTCCTAAATTGATTGACCTTACTACTAATTAAAAAATAAATTTACTTAATAATTAAATATTAAAAAAATTGATTGACCTTACTACTAATTAAAAAATAGATTTACTTAATAATTAAATATTGAAAAATCCAACGAAATAATGTCACGAAACTAAAAAAATTTGTAGTAGGGCAAATATAGGAGTACTATGTAGCATTACTTTATTATATATAATTACTTAAAATAGTAATGCTTTACGAAGAGATCGAAAGTGCCATTACGCCAATTCCACACATTAATTGAACGCCAAGTACAAGCAAAGACTATTCCGGGAGGAATTCAATGTTTCAAATATATATATATATATATAATAATATACAATTTTATCCTTATCCTAAACCATTTCATTTATACAACAATTTTTTTTTTAAAATCAAATTAAAAAGTTAATTACTAAATTAAGAAAATAAAATCACACCTTAATATTAACTATGGGCGTGATATTATAAACTTATTTTTGATTAGTTATGCAGGAAGTGGTTGAAGTGTTGAACCTATTATTAATTAAATAATGTAATAAATAATATAAGGATGGCAATATTAAGAAGTGGTTTTAATATATATGAAAATATAAGATTAACTAAATAAAAAGGGAGAAAAATGAGTAGCAGTATATGCGTTCGCCACCAGAAACATCCAAAATGGTCAATGCAGGAGTTCCCGTGATTACCTGATAAGATTTAGGCCACTTTCATCCACGCACCTATATATAATATATATATATATATATATATATATATATTTCTTGAAAACGAAATCTGTATGTATAATCTTAATCCCAACTTTCAAAACCCTAATATCAATTAAACACCATTACACCTTCAACAATCTTACCATCCAATATTACTTTCAAAGCTCAAAATTCTCTTTTAATGTCCACTTCTCGATATGTCATCTTTACACATAGGAAGATTTATAAGGGGGCAATGAGACAGTTTTAAAGTAAATATATTAATTAAATTGAGAAAATATTATTTAAATTGGTTAATTAATTTATACGAAATATATTTTATAATTGAGTATAAACTATGTAGTTGATGTAGTCAAAAAGTTTTAATTGTGCATCATTGTATTTAAATTAATTTAAAAATATTAAAATAAAAAATATAACGATATCACTACTTGCACAAAGAGTCAATATCGACTCCACTGAGACTCAAACCCACCCCTTTTCATATGGAAGTGCAACCGAGTGCCGCTAAATCATAAAGTCTTGGCACAATATCACTACTTTATTGTGTTTGAAGTTCTTAATTTCGGGCAAGAGGGAATCAACATTTTGGTCCTTCATCCAATTGTTTCTCAACTGTCAATGTAGTCCATAGTTTTTAATTTAATTTCAACTAATTTGATCCTCGAATTGTTTAGAATTTCATCAATTAAACCCTTCGAGCATCAAATTAACGAAATTTTAAAATTGGAAAAATCACCATTTTAGTCTTTCGGAAGGGTTTAATTGGCAAAATTATTTAAACAATTCGAGAATCAAATTAGTTGAAATTGAAAGGGATTTTCCATAAATATAATATAATATTATTACTGGGTTGTGTTAAGACGAAAAGTTCTCGACATGTACCAAGGGTAGCTCAGATGGCTTGTAACAAGTCTTGCTAGTCTTGCTCCAGCAAAGAGTGAGAGTTTGAGTTCTGTTGGCGCTTGTGGTGTGTTACCAGTGTAATAATGAAAGGTCCTTATGCATAGAGTATATGGTTTGTGTGGATCTAAAGGTTGTGTAAGACTCATTATTTATCGAGTTTTTACTTCCTCCAATAGCTGTACGTAGACTCACAATTTATTAAGTTTTTATCTCTTTCAGTAGCTTTAACAGTATGATCTTAAAAGTCCGAATATAATTTGAGATAAGCTGAGATATCTGAATTATCAAAACTAAAAAAAAAAAAAAGTTTCTGGACACTTTGGAAATTAAAGTGGGGGGGGGAGGGGGTTAGTTGGTTTGTATCTTATACCAAGTACTATGAATGGTTTGAAAGCTGCATGGGCTCCTTTTGTGTGATGGCAACATGTGGATCATATCAGGTTATCCTCTTCTAAATAGTAACAAACATCTCAACCCCATCCTCACCCACTTCATTACATTTTAGATCAGATATATATACTAAAGCTACCAGATAATGAGGAACTGCCAATTCAACTTCCTTAACAGCAAAATAACCTCATTCTATTCAAACATTTACACGTGTACCCACACAATAGCAAGCCACCTACTACCACACCTTAACTTGGATGTCATACTTACTGTACACCAACGCATAATCTTACCCTACCATTTCACCTTTCAATTCTTCATATTTGTTGAGTATGACTCTATTACGTAGTAGTATCTATTCAATATACTTTTTCTATTAGTTGTAGTCAAAGAGTTACTTACTTTCTCTATCCACCTCAAAAAGAATTATTGACTCTGTTACAATGTAATATGTAGTATCTACTGAAGCACAAACAGTCATTACTGCCCCTCAAAGTTATTTTCAAAATGATGCTATTACATATTGTATCTTCTAACTTATAATTGGTATATATTTGGTGTAGTCATTAGTGTTCGGTCAATTAAAACTAAAAAAAAAAAGGGTTAACTCATGTGAAAATTAAGAGATTATGTTGAGAAAAAATTAATGTATTAATTAGCATCATCAATAAATATTAAGTCTTGTGTAGGACTGTCTTACGTGAGACATGTAAAACTTTTATACGCATCTCACCTTAGACGATCTCACACAAAAGTGACAAAATCAAATCATTAATAAAAGATATGGGCTACATTTAACTCCTCAACTTATAGAATCCTTTTAGCAAAGTTCTAACCGATTGTGTTTGTTTATAACTATGTTTATTTAAATAAATCGTAAACCAGTTAAATTTGTCCAAATTTAGAATTAAGCTTTAATATAAAATCACTATCATATTTGAGGAATCAATAAAAGTTCTTGATAAAAAAGAAAAAAGATAATTGGAAAAAATAGCACTACTTTCCAACAACAATTATATAAAATAAACTAAAGTCACAGGAATGATACAGTCAAAGAGAACGAAAATGAATCTTTTAATCTGATTGGGCAGAAATATAATATGCTTTTTTTTTTTTTTTTTTTGAGAAAGCAAAGAAGTTTCTGAGAGGAGATAGTGCCTAAAGAAAATGATTTACACAAACACACAGTAGTATTGGTGGCTACCAATTGCAAGCAGCCAAAAAACAACAAAACCTTTAAAACTGTATGTGGTGGGATACTTCCATAATGATGTGTCTATATCAGATGAGAACCACTATTCCCGTGCAAATGCGTGAATTACACAACTAGACATTACAAGATGCATAACAAGTAATTCTCACGTTCGAATGGGAGATGTGGTTCTCATTTGATCCGATTCTGCCTTATATATAATCAAGCATTACAAGATCAGATGCATAACATATAGTTCGCACGTTCGCAAAGGAGAAGTGGTTCTCATTTGATCAGCCCTATATATATATAAATATATAATTGATGTAATTTTCATAGAGGGAGGGGAATATGATAATGGGTTAGGATTGTTAGGTAGCACAGTTAATAGAATAACAGCATCATATCATTATTCCAACAAACTCACAATGACTTTACACAGCTAGCTACTAATTATGTTCTATCTATATCTATTTTTAATTTTTATTACATAAATGAATGAAATAATCATATATACTCTTCATTGAAGTTTGTAATTCCCAAACACAATAATTAACAAACATATAGGTAATGCTCCTAATTAATGTTTTCTGGTATGTAACAGACTCTTTAATTTACGGTCCCGTTAAGATATATTATAAGGATTAAAAAAAGTAAACTGACTAAATTATTTTGAATGAAATGAATGGTTGTCATCGAGTCAATCAATATGGTTGACAAAATAGTAGTGCAAAGTGAAGGTGATCCCAGGACCATCAAGCAATTTGGGTGACAGGAGAATGTTTGATCTGGACAAAACCTACAGAATGATTCAGCTTTGACCAAGATTTAATAGAAAAAGAATAAAGAGAAACTATAGGATAGAAGGCCTCAAAATTAAGAAAATTTCTGGAGCTGAGGTAAAACAAGTGATCTAGTGTACATGGTTTGAATGGTAGACCCAATTAATTAATTAAGGCATGCATGCAAGAAGCAATATATAATTATTGTGAAAATAAATGAAAGAACATTTCAATTCTGACTTTTTGTGCAAATTGGTGTTTCTATTTGCAGCATATATCATAGAAATGGGGTGTGAGTTGAAATGGTACAATCAGAAGTGAGAAATGAGGTCAACCCTATCAAAAATCCCAGGGGTGCACAAGTAAAACAGTATGTATAAAGATTAGGAATTGGGAATGGAGAAAGTACGTAAACAGTGACAACACATATATATGCATTCAGATATTTGAGAGGAAGAAGCAAGGCCAAGGCAGATAATGTATATCTTCTCCCAAATGTTGAATCCCCAACGCCCGGCCTGACAGAGCATTTGGGAGGATGTAAATTATGGTAACTCAGTAACGGGTTGTTATACCATGAACCACCTTGGTCCTTTCTACGCCAATTGATGTGTATTATTGGAATTGTGTATGGGTCCATATAATAATTTGCACTTAGTGGCATAGCAGACAGAGTCAAATACTAATGCATAAGTGATCTGGCCACTATGGACATAATTCTCACACTGTCGAGTTTCCAATCTTATTGGTCTCTTCTCCCAAATATTGTCTACTGAACCAGTTACGGACAGCTGTTTAGAGGGGAGGGTAGGGCTTAATTATTTTGATGAGAAAAATATGTAACTTGGGCGGTAAGTGTTGCAGAAGTTGACATTCCTTTTGTCCAATGGAATGTATGTCTGAAGATAAAATAAATAAAGTAACGGGCGGGGGAAATGGAATGGAATGAAGGAAGGAAGAAAGAAGCTAAGGATAAATATTAAGAAAACTCCACAGTGCAGCAAGGATTTCATCATATTAGTATGCAACTTGCCCAAATTAAAGCTACCTTCAATTCTTCATCTCATTATATATTGAACACTGAGGATTAAACAAGTGCAAGTGTACTCAAACTCACATTTATATATAATATAGGGTGCAGAAAATAACAGTTTGTTACTCTCATCCACGTAGATATAAACATTCATGAAGTCAGTACTGATCACCCTATAGGATTTAGTCTTGGTCTGCCCGGGGAATAATATCATAGATCAGACGACTATGTATGTGCAAGGTTGGAATAATTACTGAAATTTAAAATTTAAAAACAAAAATCCTGGGTTGATTAAAGTTTACAGGAGGAAACCAGATAAACAAGTAGAATGACTTTTGGTTGTACAGCGCAGCAATGTTTAGCTGTTGTCACCTAAGAAATGTGAAGAAATATTTCACATTTTTGTTTTGGCAAATAGGTTCGATTGGTTGGTTTTGAGGCTTAGCTTGATACACCCCAATAGTTATACTATGGATTCGAGTCTACCTTGCACGGTGAATTCATGTCCATTTACATACTGAATGTTCACAATTTACCTATGTAAATTGTGAACATTCAGTATGTAAGCTGGATCCAGGTTCACGGAATAATTTGCCCGAGTCCCACAAAACCAAACCTCTGGATGTTCATTTCTTTTGTTTAACCCGGAAAACAAACAATTCTATTCAATATAAACCTGCAAATAAAATTTGTTTAATTTAGAACTAACAGAAAACAAAGAATTCTATTCAATATAAACTTGCAAATAAAGTTCTTATCTATGGGAGGTTGCTATTCTCTTTTAAAATTACTTTTTTTTTTTACTAATTTTCCTTGTCATGGCATTATTTTATTTATTAGACTCTTTTCTGCATAAAATCAGCTAATTTTTCTTTTCTTTTCTTTTTATAAATAATATACTAAATATATAATGTCACGTCACGCAGAATGGAAGGATAAATATCCAAATAAAAACTAAAAAAAGAAGCAGATGATATCATATTATGACTTCACTTGCTAAAAACTTGGAGGAATATGGTAGCTAGCAACTGCAAGATAAATGGAATTCACTCCGATATTTCCACCAAAGTGACAGATCAAACCACCGCCCCTCAGTGCTGATATCAATTATTATCACAACTTGCTCCAGTAGAAAAACAACTTTCCTATCAGTACACTCCTCCCTCAACATTATCGCATATTATCATAATACAACTTGATATAATGCACAACTCAAATCCTAATTCCTAACTTTTCTAGCTTAGCATCAACTGACTAAGACACCAATTCAAGTAAACTTCAAATTTTCCTACCAATAATAGCCATATTCCTAGGTGACAATACTGGGTCAAAAATCGGAACCACTGCAGCTTCCACCAAATCACTGCTCTCCTGGAGGAACAATAACCGATCAAGTACAATAATAGTTTCCAAAACTGGCCCAAGAGCAGCACGAAGAGACCAATATGGCCCTATCATTTCCTGCACAAAATTGTTTCATAGGGTTTATGAGTATCTTACAGATCCAACTGGAGGGGGGAAATTAAGGTATAAGGGGATTTTTATGCTAAAACTAGAAGAGAGAAAAAAAAAAAAANAAAAAAAAAAAAAAAAAAAAAACATAGTTTCAAATTCAATTCCTAGTGAAAGTGACATATTTACAATCTCGATTTGAGTCAATCAATTATGAACAACTAAACTGATTACCTCCTTATAGTCATTTGCTGACTAAAGTCACAAAGCGAAATTTATCTAACAGCTCATTTGGTTCGCTGGAAAATATTTGAAGGAAATGGAATTCAAGTTCCATGGAAAACAAATTACCAGGAAAATAGATTCCATTGTTTGGTTGGTGGAAAATAAATTACTGGGAATATAAATTACATTGTTTGGTTGGGTTTGGAATGGTAAGGAATAATGAGTATAATGACATATATAACCCTACACAATAATAATAATATAATAATAAAAGAGTAATTAATAAAGTAGGGTGAGGGTAGAATTGTGATACTAGTTTTTCATGGAAAAAGTTTTCCATGGAAAACAAAATACCTAAGATTTGCTAGGAAAACATTTTCCTCATTGTTAAGGAAAACATTTTCCCATGAAATTTGTTTTCTATCCAACCAAACAACATAAAACACCATTTTCCCCCACTTTAAGGAAAACATTTTCCATGGAAAATGTTTTCCATCCAACCAAACACCCCCTTAGGGTCTGAAATGGTGGAAGCGGGTTCCCACGTCATCCAAAAATTTAAAATAAAATAACATCTCATAACATAAATTCATTTAATATAATACTATTTCATTCTTAATTTATTTCATAAACTAAAAGTCACCTTCGTGCATTGCAATCATGTGTGAAAGTGTGAAACACAAAGAAAAGCGTTGTTAACTCTTTTCTTCAATAGGCAAAAACTTGCCATGTTCATAGCTAACAAAGCTGTATATATGTCCTGGCTTACAGTAACACCAAATATGTGAGATGCTAATTGTATTTTTAAACTGTAACCAAATGGCATAAATTGCTCAAAAATTAATTCAACCTTTCTGTTATTACAACCAATGGACAAAGTATAATGCAACCAGACAGTAATGAAAAATGGATTTGAAATCGATTCAGCTACTACCTCAAGACACGGTTTGAGCTAAGGACAAAATTTTCCTCACCGGCAATGGTAGAATTTAGCCTTCCACCAGCCCAACCATTGTTTAATACACGAACAGCAGCGTGAGCTGGATCCCCGACCACACGACTGCCTTCAATTTGTTTTTCATACTCCGGGAGCCCCTTTGCCTTCCTCTCTTTCCTCTGTTTCCTTTCCTCGTCCCTTTCTTTCCTCAGCCAACTTTCTACTGTTCTCTGCACATCCAGTTGGTGCTAAGTAGCATCAGAATGCAACATTCGGGGGAATGATATGGAAAATGGTATTCATAGGTCCCAGTGGGGAAACTTATATGATTATCAATTATGAAGATAAGTATGATGACTGATTGTGAATAATCTATTATCCATTACAAGTTACTTAGAAGTGTTGTACAATTCATTGTCTATAATACTTGCCAAACATATAGTAAAGTGGATTATTTAATCTATAATCTAATTAAGCTTGTAGCTCAATGGCACCTTTGTGGCTCTCCCAAATGGGAGGTCACAGGTTCGAACCCCAGTGGGGGCATTGACTCTTTCTGTAATAGAGTCAGAACTACTCAAAGAAAATAAGAGACACTTTGGTTGATCAACAATACATCCCTTATAATGACACAGTTTGAATATCATCAACCATAATTGCCTGAGGATTAATGAGTTCTCAAAAGATGGGACGTACCATTAGTGAAAGGTTGCTTATCTCCTTAACCTTGTCCATTGGCATAGCTAGTTGCAACCTTCCATGTGCCACATAAACCTAAAAATGAAGGATTCATAAGCTATTTTTTTCCCAAGATCCAAATACATAAGAACAAGGAACTAGGTGAATAGGTGCTGCTCCGTACAATATGAGAAGGCCAATCTTCAAGACCGTCAAAGATGTGTGTGGCATAAATTATTGTTGCTCCTCGGTCTTCACATTCTTTCTTCAGAAATCTTAAAAGGTCCGCCCTTGCAAGCACATCTAGGTCAACAGTAATCTCATCAAGGAGGAGGACCTATCAGAAACTACTATTTTGTCAATATTTGAGTTCAAGAAATGTGAACAACCATTAACTGAAAAGTTAAAAGGAACCAAATATGGTCACTGAATCAAGCAGAAAGAGAAAATTATCATGTCTTGCGGGTGTACCGTGAATGGTTTCAAAAGACCCATACAAATTTGTACCCTCCTCCTTTGACCATCAGACGCTTTGTGCAGTCTCCAAGACAGATCAATACCCAATACCTACAGCAGCAGAGAACTAAAAAGATAAATTTATATCCAATATGCACTACAATTAAATAGTGTAGATATAATCAAGCAAGCAACTTCAACCTACTGCTCTCAGATTGTGACTAACAACTGTACCCTTCAAAATTATAATCACAACTCACCTTAGGAATTTAGAAGGCACAGTTAAAATGAATCAACTGTGAAGAGCAGTGGATGGTGAAGACCTCAAATCATAGGAATGAGAAAATAAATCACAGGACTCATAACATGAGAAAATAAGCCACAGTTGGAACACAACCAAAAAGAAAAGTTTAGGGTAATCATTGTAAAAATACAATATTTCCCCAAGGATAGCAGCAATTTTTTTGACACAAACAACCATCACAACCCCTGGTTATACACCAGACATCAATTTTATAAACACTCACTGCGCACTGCTGCTCAAGCTTAGTTCTTTCAATTCGGAATTTACTGAAAAAGTAGATCATCTAAGCAGATGGGGCATACCTACTAAACAGTCAATAACTACTTTAAGGATATTTCTGCCAATAAGTGGATTTTAAATTTTTTTTAGGCAAACCTATATGCACTAACTTGGGAATTGTAATCGCTCACTTGTTAACTGCAATGGATAAATTATTCAAGACTAAAAGCATAGGCAGTGGATGGTGCACTCTACTCTAATACCAAGTGTTTCATGGTTTCAACTATTCAGTGACCGATTGTCATGGAGCATGTAAAATTTAACTGCAAACATGAGCACACATTTCAGATGATACACTATACAACTTATACAAGTCTAAGCTTATCCCGAAAAATCAGTGAAGGAAAGAGCATAGAGTCTCCAGTTGCAACCAAAATAGAGTGTGAAGGAAAAAGTTCTTAAATTTATAAACAGAGAATTAATGACCTACAAAGCAATGCATATTCCTTTCCTTCCAGGTAAACCAAAATAAACAAGGAGGGGCCAAGTTCCATTCTTCGTATTTCTTTGATGATCCAAACTTTTTAAGACTTGTTTGACTGTAAATGGTGTGACCCATTGGGCTATTAGCTGCATCCCAAAGAGAATAGAACTTGCCAGCAATTCCAAGACCACTGGCAATTCAATGAAGATAGTTAACTGTCTCTTCTGGAGGCACAAAGGACAGCAATTGAAATGAAAGATTGAAAGATACTTCCATTTCTAAGGAATTTGCCAGTAAGAAAAGCTTCTTTAGCTCCTTCCCAAAGAGAAACAGAAACCGAAACCTTAGGTGGGCCGCCTGGTACCCAAATCTGTTTCCAAGAGGGGAAAAAAAGACTCAAAGGAATTTGAAAGCCACTTTCAGCTGTGCATATAATCTTACAGAATTATTCAATATGCTAAGATGAAAAGAAGAGGGCAAAGGGGGCCTCCATACCAAAAACGAATAGAAGAACTGAAGAAACCAGCAGCACTCCTATTTATGAAAATTTTCACTGAAGATAAGTACATTTTTAGCAAATTCCTCCACTTCCTCCCATTCTCCCAAAATTGATCCTTTCCATCATTTTGAAAAGAAAGTTTGATCTTACATGGTCAAAGGCTTATTTCATATCCAGCTTGCAAACCACCCCCAGTTTCTCAACATTTGAGGTGATGATCAACAAATTCATTAGCAACCTTTGATATTTGATAATTGTGGACTAAACATTCTAGTAGGTGACATTCACAGTCCTGGCTTCTTTCAAATAAGATGGAAAAATGAGCATTAAAACATTTCTCAAAAGTTACAACGTTACATGCTTAAAGAAGTGTTGAAAAATCTCCATTATGTTATTCTGACAAAATCCCAGCAGGGTAAAGGAATGCCATGAAACCCTTCAGGTCCCAGGGATTTGTCTGTTTAGTGTACCAACAACTTGTTCAGTAGTTCAGTGAAAGGTCTCACCCAAAAAGTGCTATCACATCATCTAGGCATGGAAGATCCAAGCCATCAAAAAATGGTCTCAAATCACAATCCTCAATGTAAAGGTTGGCAAAGAAACTCAAAAATTTGGCTTTCACCATCTCTTGGATCCTCAATAATTCCATCATCCTCTTGTAGTCTATCAATCAGATTGCTTCTTTTCCAATCATTTGCAAACCATGAAAGAATCCATTGTTACCATCTCCTTTTTTCAACAGCAAGGATCTAGATTTCTGTCTCCAGAAACTCTCCTGCAATGTGGTTCTGGTTCTGACTGGATTGCATTTCAGCAACTCTCTTCTATGCTTATCAAGAGAATAATAGTCAGGACAGGCTTCATTAAAACCTAGTTGCTGAATTTCATCAAGCAGCAGAACCTTCTTTATTTCAACATGGCCAAAGGCATCTTTGTTCCAATTCATCAAGTCAATTTTAAGCAATTTAAGTTTCAGAGCCAACTCCTCTGGATTGCCAGTAACAAAATGGCAGTGCCACCAATTGTGAAATAAGGATTTAAAACCAGGTTCCAAAAGCCACATTTTTTTTTTAAAGGTGTTTCGACTCGTACTCCCAACTCAAGCCACCTTCATCTAAAAGGGCAGGCATGCGGTTAGAAAAATCTTTGGGCAAACAAGATTGGATTACATTTCCTAAATTATCAAAGTACACAACCACCTCCCAAATCTATGCAAAAAGGAATCAATCACCTTCCTTTTTTGGGTTGTCCTCCAAACCCCCAAAAAGATGTTATATAATTTTAAGATTCACATGTAAACTCAGCAAAAAGAGACCTCACTTCAAATTCTCTACTCTTACCCTCTTCAATCTTCCTGCATTTTTAGCTGGGAATTTCTTATGTGCTCTAACAATTACTCACCTTTATATCAAAAGGTTCATGGTATGCATGCAGAGATCAAGTAGAGAAAGAAACTAATCATACCAACAACAATGTTCAAATGTTGAAACTATCCACCAGTATCAAACTTGATTTAGAAACAACTCATACCTTAATTAATTCATCTCGTCTTTGGGGATCGACACCTGCAACCCCAAATATCATTTTCTGAGCAGAGACATCCATTTGAATAGGCACCTCAAACCCAGCAAAAGCAACTTCTCTCCTCCACTGTGATCAGAAAGTAGTATACACATTATGGCCACCAGAAAATTCTTTTTCATCATTTATTAAAAAAGTTCAGCAACATTTTTTTTTTCAGATAACAACCAATTAATCAAAAAGAAAAAACCTATATTCCCTATCCATATAGTTACTCTTAGTAGCAGCAAGGTCACTTTTATTCAATTGCAGTTAGCTCAACAATTGGAAACTTTATAAACTCCATGCATTTGCAGAGGTAAAAAAACACGCAACCAAAAAAGGCAAGAGAAGAGACGAAAAATAGAAACCTCTCCCCCAAGGTAGCAGAGGTCGCCCGAAGCCGTCAAAGCCGTGTCATGAAATGCTGAGCGTCCTAACACTCTAACCATATCTGGTTCCACCATATGCTTCCCTCCCAAAATCTTGAGAATAGTCGTCTTCCCTGAAATTTTTCACAAGGGAAAATAGAAGCAAAAAAATCAAATTATCAACTCCAAATCATGAAATCCCAAATGACCTAGTCGATTTCTGAGAAAATACACATTCGGTTCTCCAAAAAATGTACAGCATTATTTGTACTAAATCACAGAGTACTTAGAAGAACAAAAGGAAATTAAACCTGCGCCATTAGATCCGACGAGAAGATAGCGGTCGCCGGGAAATAGAGTTAGTGAGAAATCATCGATGAGTGGAGTGGATCCAGGCGGCGGATGACCGTCGATTCCCGGATAGGTAAATTTCAACTTGCTGATCTCCACTGACGGCTTCCTCTCTTCCTTCACCGCCATCGATTTCAGCCTTTCTCTGCAACTATTGAAACGGAAACGAAGGGAAAGGGAATGGAGTTAGGTGTTTGGAAATCAGTAATGAAGATTAGAAGCAATTGGCGTTGTTGTAGAAGAAAATTGAATGCCAATACCTAAAATTTGAAGGCTTGCCGTTGATGATTCAACCGCCACGTTCTTAAGTTCGTAGCCACTAGCCAGTTACGCTTCGTTTTCCCACCGACATTCTTAACTTCTATGCTATCAACTTGAAGAAACTATAAACATGAAATCAAAATTAAATCAGAATACTAATTTTTTAAAAATTAAAAATTAAAAACTAAAAACAATGGTTTTTTTTTTTTTGAAAGAAAAAAACAATGGATTTTATTAAGTAAACTAGTTTTAGATGCGCATTGCGCGAATGGGTTAATACCATTTAAATAAATATTTGAAAGTATATCCATGCAAGATTATGTAAGAGAAGTTTATAATGGGTGATTCAATGTCGAATTTCTTTTATTTAAATATCTAACTCAAAGTATATGAATCCAAGATAATATAGAAAATTCATTATAATTATTACTAAAATAAATGTTTGCAACCTTGTAAAATCGATAGTCTAAATATTTGGTCTAAAAATGATAATCTAAATAAATACTACTTTTCATTTGAATTTTTATAAGTGTTCTTAATTCTCTTTTTGAGTAACATTGTCATTGTTTTTATCTTTACTATTTGCGCTCTTCCTTTTTGTTGGTAGTGTGTTGTTTGCAATTCGGTTATGGTAGCATAGATGACAACGTCATGCAATGAGATTATGATATATGAGTTATGGACTTTCCTTTAAGTGTTCTGCTTGGGGTTCAACTATTATTGTTGAATGAGTTATTGTGGATAAAAAAATCCCTAGTTTAAGAAAAAAGATTAACTCTAGAAACATAAGAATTAAATTACTTAAAAATTAATTAAGATGTTTGGTTCGTTTAACTTTTCTTATGAAATTTTATTAAATTTCTAATATATCCTTACTATATACAAACATTAAAAAGAAAAAAACAAAAAAAAAACATAACAAATAACTGAGATTTCAATAAATCACTTGTAAATTAATAAGAATATTCAAAATTGAAAACAGTACATATGTAAACAAATGTTGAGAGACTTTTTTTTTTTATAGGATAAATAGTGTTGTTATCCTTTGTAATTGTGAGAGACAAATTTTTCATATTTATAAGAGACTTTCATAACCTTTTCTCCAAGGATCACTCAATGGGTTCAATAGTGGTGCCAATGCTGCCTCCTTTTTCTCTCTAAAATCAAACGCCTTTCTCTGCTGCTCAACTCTGGCTTTCACCGCCGGCCTCCGCCCGGAGCTCTAATGGAGTTTTGAGCCGGCGATTTTGGTCACCTTCTATGTTTACTCTCGCTCTTCTTCCGCCCCGACCACCGTCGCAGCTCCGTCTACCTCCGACCACCGCCACAGATCTTCTTCTTCCGTTTTCTCTCCCTTTGAATAAAATAATAGTAGTAGTAGGTAGGTATTGGGGTTTGTGTTGGTAGTCTTGAACTCCTAACCCTACTTTGACTTTACCCACTTTTTATTTTCTCTATTATTGTGTTTTCCTCTCGTTAGTTTCACGAGCATTTTTACTCTCGTTACTTTCACGAGCTTTTCATTGGCATAAATCGTTTAGTTTGGTTTGGACAAGTGTTGATCTTATCCTGGGCGAGCAAAAAAGAATGATGACGAAGACCCAGATCTTTGATGAAGCTTTAAGCTCCCTGAAGGAACATAGCTTCATAGTTATGAAACAGTCTGCGATTCAAGTTTTCTATAGCATAGTTAGAAAATTTATTTCTATGTCTGACTGTAAGGAATGGTTTACCATTTCATTGATCATTTATGTAAACGTTTTATGTTATGAATTAATGAAATAGTTACGTTTACCTTAAAAAATAATAATAATAATAACATCTAAAATTTCTTTTCTTTTTCCAACAAGAAGTGCACCAACAGGATTACAGGAATAGTGGATTGGAAGAATGTTCAGATGATCAACAACTGAAAATACATTCCAGGAACCCTCCCCTCCCGTTTCGAAGAATTAAAGCGACATTTACCTGAGAAAACAGCATATAAGAATACAATGACAGTGCGTCCCACACCGGAAACTTCTGAAGTTGTATACATGAATATAAGCTGCTAAAGGAAATAAACGGTCACGACCTTACTTGAACAGGATCTGTTCTATAGGCTCGTACCTGGTGGATGAGTGTGGCCAAGAGACTAGAGCGTGAGTATCAGCTTCTCATGCTGCCTTGCAGTGTGGAGCCATGGTGGATCGTTCCTAGTCATGGGTTCATGGTTGGGATGGTCTCTTGGCTGTCTGACAGGTTTCCCAATATTTTTATTTGCTATTTTGAAGTGTTTCCCAACCCTTTCATCTTCACCATAAATGGAGATCCTGGAATTAGATAATCGGATCCTCGCAGAACAGGAATTTGGAAGGGATAGGAATATTCACGAACCACAATTCATAATTTATTTTGCAGAAAGATATGAATTAAATAAATTGACTGTCAGGAGAATCGTCAGAAAGCGTTTGTAGTCCAACGGTTAGGATAATTGCCTTCCAAGCAATAGACCCGGGTTCGACTCCCGGCAAACGCAGGATTTTGTTGAAAGTCTCAGTTGATCCTTTAGTAAGTTTGCTCGTTTTATTTTATAAATGTATGGTGTATTTTTTATTTTTTTTTTCCTTTTTAGTACATATATGTATGGTGTATATTATTATATATAAATAATTTGGACACTTGATTCAAGAGAGAGTATTAGGTTTGCATACTTAATTACATAAATTTAAATTTTTTTTGGTAATGTATCTTTTTCTATGTTGTAGGAATACTACAATTTTAGATGATTGTACCAATGTTTAACATTTTTTTTTTAAAAAAAAATTGCCATTAAAAAAAATATTTTTATAGACTCGTCACAAGTGTAAAGGTTTAAATAGATAATTTCAAATAATAAGTCAACAAAAATGTTAATGCTAACTTTTAAATTGAAGAATAACGCATATAGTAATGTCTATTAAAGTTTGGTATGAATTCATGTAATTAATTATGGAATATATGTTTCAAATACATTGTTCCCTTTAAAATTTGCAATTGACCTATATATAACCACATTCAACTTCCAAATCTATACAAAACAACATTTCTCACTTGTTTCTTAACTTTTAATTTTTTAATCTTTGACAATATGGCCCGAGCTAATCTCACATGTTCTTACTTGCTTTTCTTACTTTGTGCATATATTGTGGTTGAACCTAGCATTGCCGAAAATGCAATTCTACCGAATGGTTTACCTCTTGACATTCCTAAAGATATTGCCAAATGTCTAGAATCAATTACAAGAATTCCAACATGCTTGGAGAAAATTTCTATCGCTTTCTTGAGCTCTCAATTTAATGTAAATATTGATCGTCAATGCTGCAAAGCAGCCCTAAAGGTCGGAGATAATTGTTTGGCAAATGTTTTCCCATTTGGTCCTTTTTATGCTACTGCACTCGAGAAAATTTGTGAATCATATGTTTAATTAGTCTCAAACTCTCAATAAACTGGTGTCGTCATTCGGTCCCAACGCTAAGAATGAGTGTGAGTGAATTTTATTAATAACTTTAGTTCATACAAATGATTGCAACATGTATAATGTATAATGAAAATAAAACTACTAGACTTACGATGATTTTTCATAACATCATACTTTACTATGATTGCTCTTCATTAGATTTAAGAATATTAACCAAAACATGAATATCCAGAAGACGAATACGATGACATTACCTATACCAAATCAATTGATATCATCTATGTCGATTTAATTAATTGTGTGTGTGTGTCTGTGTTATCAAAATTTATTAAATGGGGATTAAATACAAGATTTGTTGGGATAGGAGTTTCCAGAATTACTATATCTAGACATTTAATTCGTAGTGTTACTTTATGTTAACATTAAATACAAAGTAATATCTCTTTTTTATGGTTATTGAATTAATAGTAACACGAAGATTACAATTATAAACTCATTTAGGAGTTTACTTCCACTATGCACTATTACTAACTTTGAAAACACATGCAAATATACAATCACCATTACAAAGAAAATCCTGATTCTCTTAACGATTATTGAGAATGATGTCGTAGGCATTCTTTTACTACGACACATGACTACTAGGGCCTAGCGTCCTTTCATATCGGGGTCCCCTCTCCTTCATAATCTAAAAATAAAACAAAATAAAAATAAAAAAAGGTCCTCCCCATAAATCATGAAGAAGCCAAGTAGATGAACAAAAATAAACAAGTGAAAAATCAACATATTATCTACTGCAAATATTTATTTAAATTATTATAATCTATTTTATTTTTAATAATATCATTGAGAACATTTACAAAAACTAACAAATGAAAGGGTGGCTCTCTTGTGAACATTTACAATATCATTTACAATCTATTTTATGTCATTTAACCATAATTAATAACATTAATTTTAAGGGTGTAACTCTCTTGTGAAACCTTTCCATGAATTCTTATCCATGAGGATCAAAATGAAAATGCAATATTAATGATAGAAAGTGTGATACTTATTAGGAAAAATATGATACAATTTTTTAGAACCGCTAAAGTATCTCTCATGAAGGTAAACTTGAAAGGTTTCTCTTGTAAGAAGTTTCCCTACTATAACATATCTAAATCATCACAAGCCCTCACTGTTGCTATCACTTCTCTTTTCATTTATTTCCAGTAGAAATGCCGCTTTAAACTGTGATAAGTTAATTACTTGTTGCCCAGAAACAATTCAACAATTTTGTTAAAAAATAAATTAGACTAATTGCTTCTTCACACGTAATAAATTATGATTTATGTGATAAGATTAAATAGAAAATAGCTTAAATTAACAAAATAAGAAAAACATTGATAACAATCTAACAAATAGACTGAAACTAGTATACGATACTGTTAGATATATTAAATATAATATATCTATAATATATCTATATAATAATATATAAATATATAATTGGGAAAGAAAGAAATAGATAAGAAAGATGATTTTCAATTGATGATTTATGAAATGAAGTAATGCACCTATTTATAGTGCAAAATGCACAACAAACAAAGCTAGACTTTAGCTCATGAAGTGGTCCATGTAAAGCTACAATTATGGCCACACATTGATTACCCACATACTGCCATGCATGATGCATTAACTAATTGACTAATTCTAATTAACAAATTAATTAGTAACTACTTGGTTTAACATTATAATAATAATATTATTATAACATTGCCTCCTTTAAACCAAGTTGAATATATTGGTCATCCCAATATCCTTCTTTAATTTGAAAAATGTCTCCGTCTTCAGCGGCTTCGTAAAGATATCAGCAACTTGACATGCACTCGAACAATACTCAATGTTGATTTGCTTTTCAGCAACCAACTCTCTGATTTTGTGATACTTGATATCAATATGTTTGCTGCGACCATGAAAGACAGGATTCTTGGACAACGAAATTGCAGACTTGTTGTCACAAAAAATAGTTGTAGGTGCTTCCTGCTTGTGTTGTAAGAACTCCAAAATTCTTCTTAGCCAAATTGCCTGAGTAGCACAATTTGCTGCTGCAATATATTCTGCTTCTGCGGTTGAAAGTGCTACAATCTGCTGCTTCTTTGAAGACCAAGAAAATATGGCTGAACCAAGATAGAAGGCATATCCTGATGTGCTTTTTCTGGTCTCAACATCTCCAGCCTAATCACTGTCTGTGTATCCAGCAAGCTCCACACCTTCATTAGTAGAGTAAAAAATTCCATCATTACTCGTACCTTTGACATATCTCAGAATTCGCTTTGCTGCAGCCCAATGTGATTCTTTTGGTTCCTCCATGAATCTGCTAAGTATTCCAACTCCAAAAGAAATATCCGGCCTTGTTGCCACCAGATACCTCAAACTCCCAATTAAGCTTTTATAGGCTGTAACATTCACACTCTTTCCAGACTCATCTTTGGACGCCTTTAACTTTTCAGCTACTGGAGTTGAAACTGGTTTGGAGTTCTCCATTTTGAACTTTTTCAAAATATCAGCAGCATATTTCTTTTGTGAAATAAAGATTCCACCATCCATCTGAACAACCTCAAGGCCAAGAAAGTAACACATAAGGCCCATATCAGTCATTTCAAATCTCTTAATGAGTGCCTCCCTGAATTCTGAGATTAGCTTTAAGTTATTTCCAGTAAAAACCAAATCATCAACATACAGATAGATTATAACAACATCACCAGAATCAGTGCATTTGACATACAAAGTGTGTTCATGAGGACATCTCATAAAACCACTTTCAACAAAATAAGAGTCAATGCAACCATACCACGCCCTAGGCGCTTGCTTTAAGCCATATAAAGCTTTTCTCAACCTGTAAACTTTAGATTCCTCCCCTTTCTTCACAAATCCTGCAGGTTGCTCAACATATATCTCTTCTTCAAGAAAACCATTCAAAAAAGCAGACTTGACATCCATTTGATGCAATTTCCAATCATTTTGAGCAGCAAGAGAAATAACCATTCGAACTGTATCAAGTCTACTTACTGGAGCAAAAACCTCAAAATAATCAATACCTGGTTTCTGCTTGTAACCCTTTGCTACCAACCGTGCTTTAAAACGGTCAATTTCTCCATTTGACTTGTATTTGGTTCTGTAGACCCACTTTACTCCAATTGGCTTCTTTTCAGGAGGTAATTCTGTTAACTCCCAGGTACCATTCTTTTCAATGGCACGTATCTCCTCATCCATCGCCTTAAGCCAATGAGTTTCTGTAGCAGCCTCCTCAAAGGATAGAGGGTCACAATCTGCAAAAAGAGCAAATTGAACAATCTCTTCATCAGACAGGTCATTATCATGACCCACAACATAATCCTGCAAGCGAGCTGGTAATTGGCGCTCGCGTTGAGATCGTCGAACAGACGACTCTGGTTGCAAAGGAGGCCGGACATTATCTGGAATCGGTTGCTCATCAACAACATTGTCAACAACAGGAACAACAACTGATCTTTCATCTTTAGCTGACCAATCCCAGGCACTATATTCATCAAAAGTGACATCACGACTTATAACAACCTTTTTAGTTTCAGGGTTGTATAGTTTATAAGCCTTTGAACCGTCACTATAACCAATGAATATACACTTCTCTCCTTTATCATCCAACTTCTTTCTCAACTGATCTGGCACATGTGCATATGCCAAACATCCAAAAACCTTGAGATTTCTGATAGAGGGTTTTCTTCCACTCCAAGCTTCTTCAGGTGTCTTATCACGAACACTTTTAGTTGGACACCTGTTCAATACATAGACAGCACAAGCAACAGCCTCTGCCCAAAAAGGCTTAGGCAGATTTTTAGATTTCAGCATGCACCTCACCATATCCATGATTGATCTATTCTTCCTCTCAGCCACTCCATTTTGTTGTGGAGTGTATCTAGCTGTCATCTGGTGCTGAATACCTTTCTCCTTCAGAAAATCATCACAAGCAATATATTCTGTACCTCTATCAGTTCTCAAGATTTTGATATCATAACCACTTTGCTTTTCAACAAAAGTCTTAAATTGTTTGAAAACATCACATGCATCAGACTTTTGCTTCAGAAAGTAAACCCATGTTTTCCTACTAAAATCATCAATGAAAGTAACAAAGTACTTACAACCTCCATGTGAGGGAACCTCCAACGAACACAGGTCTGAGTGGATAATCTCCAACTGTTTTGTGGCTCTCCTTGACTTGCCCACGGGGAAGGGATCTCTATGCTTCTTCCCAATCAAACAAATCTCACAAATACGATCAGGGACATTTACAACAGGTAAATCAGAAACAAGCTCCTTTTTCGCTAGATAATTTAATCCAGAGAAATGGAAATGTCCAAATCGCATATGCCATAACCAATTATCATCACATATTTCAGAATTGAAGCAAGCAAGAAGTGCATGATTGATTTTCAAAGGAAATAGTCGATTTTGGGACATATTTACCTTTGCAATCAAAACTCCCTTAGCATATACAATGGTATAACACCCCTGAGTAATATTTATCTTATATCCTTTTTCTGACAACTGCCACATACTCAACAAATTTTGGTGCAGTTCAGGAACATAGAAAACATCGGATATAAAATTATGAGTACCATCTTTCAACTGAATAGAGATTTTACCTTTTCCCAAAATTGGCACTTTTGACTTGTTGCCAAATGTCACTTCAGACCGGACTGATTCATCTAGTTCGGAAAACAATTCTTTCTTCCCACACATATGGTTACTACACCCAGTATCCAAGAACCATATGTTTTCGTCTGCAGAAAAACTATTACTGGCCAAAAGTAAGGTTTCAGAACTCTCACCGGACTTTTCAGCAATATTTGCTTGATTTCCACGATTGTCTTCGTTGTACCAGCAATCTGCAATCTTGTGCCCATACTTGCCACAATTATAGCAATGAAATGGAAATTTGCCTTGTTTGGCATTACCTCCACCTCTTCCTTGGTTGGAGTTACCACGTCCTCCTCCTGTGTTGGAGTTACCACGTCCTCTTCCTCTGAATCCTCCTCTTCCTCTTCCACGACCTCTACCAGATCCTCCACCTCTTTGATTAGGGCCAGTCATATTCAGAGTGACTTGGCTCTTCAAAGCTTCTTCTGCAAGTGGTTCCGATTTTGACTCAATCCTGTCAATATGACTTTCTATCATACCTTTAAGCTCTGCAATTGATAAGAGCTCGGTTTTGTGTGACTCTGTAATTGAAGCCACCACATGGTCATACTTCATCGGCATAGTTCGAAGAACTTTTTCAACCACTGCACCATCTTCAATCTTATCTCCATATAACCTCATCTTATTCACCTGATCAATAAGACGAGTGAAATATGCATCTACTGTTTCTGTAGAGGTCATCTCACATTGATCGTACAACCTTCTCAACGACTGCAACTTCGACTTTTGTGCCCGATCAACTCCTTTGTTTGACACCATTAGGATGTCCCAAGCTTGCTTTGCTGTTTGAGCCCCAGCTAATTGCCCAAAAATTGAGTAATCAACGCCTTGGTGAATCTGCCCCAAGGCCAATTGATCGCGCCGTATAGCGGCTGCATCAGCTCCTTCTTGTAGACCAGGATCAATAAAGCTCCAAAGATTTTGGGCTTTCAAATGTGTGGTCATCATAATTTGCCAATAATTGTAATCGAGTTTCCCGTCTAATTTGGGACCCGACCATACAATATTGAAATTTGTGGTCATATTTCACTACGGACAATATCTCGGGGTTGGAAGGTTGACTGGCTCTGATACCAAATGTTAGATATATTTAATATATCTATAATATATCTATATAATAATATATAAATATATAATTGGGAAAGAAAGAAATAGATAAGAAAGATGATTTTCAATTGATGATTTATGAAATGAAGTAATGCACCTATTTATAGTGCAAAATGCACAACAAACAAAGCTAGACTTTAGCTCATGAAGTGGTCCATGTAAAGCTACAATTATGGCCACACATTGATTACCCACATACTGCCATGCATGATGCATTAACTAATTGACTAATTCTAATTAACAAATTAATTAGTAACTACTTGGTTTAACATTATAATAATAATATTATTATAACATACACTTATAAAATTAAAGTAAAGAAATATGATATGATGACAAAATTCATCTGGATATCAAAATATGTGGGTCAAATTAATACATTAACCTTATTTGAGTCACGTTTGCAATATTAGTTAGCATTTAGCAAATTTATAATGCAAAGAGAATACTTTTATCTATAAAAATATAATATACAATATTTTATCCACTATATATATAAACACCTATTTGCAACTAGAAGGGACACATAATATTAGGGGAATGTCCCAGATGAGATGAGATGATCAACAATTGATCTGATGAAAATACATTATATTCCAAGAAATGCTGCAGTCTGCTGTTACTATCGGCCAAAATCAAAACCGAAATACCCATTCTATTCTTTCCCCTTCAGAAGAAATGAAACCTGAAGAAACAACATACGGAGTATAAGTTTAAACGACAGACGCGTCCCACACCGGAAAACTCTGAAGCTGTATACATGAATATAAGTTTCTAAAGGAAGTAAAGGGGCACGACCTTACTTGAACAGGATCTGTTCTATAGGCTCTTATCCTTGAGTTCTAAGGAGACAGGAAATCAAACCTGGTGGATGAGTGTGGCCAAGGGTCTAGAGCGTGAGTAACAGCCTCTCNCACCCAGTATCCAAGAACCATATGTTTTCATCAGCAGAAAAACTATTACTGGCCAAAAGTAAGGTTTCAGAACTCTCACCGGACTTTTCAGCAATATTTGCTTGATTTCCACGATTGTCTTCGTTGTACCAGCAATCTGCAATCTTGTGCCCATACTTGCCACAATTATAGCAATGAAATGGAAATTTGCCTTGTTTGGCATTACCTCCACCTCTTCCTTGGTTGGAGTTACCACGTCCTCCTCCTGTGTTGGAGTTACCACGTCCTCTTCCTCTGAATCCTCCTCTTCCTCTTCCACGACCTCTACCAGATCCTCCACCTCTTTGATTAGGGCCAGTCATATTCAGAGTGACTTGGCTCTTCAAAGCTTCTTCTGCAAGTGGTTCCGATTTTGACTCAATCCTGTCAATATGACTTTCTATCATACCTTTAAGCTCTGCAATTGATAAGAGCTCGGTTTTGTGTGACTCTGTAATTGAAGCCACCACATGGTCATACTTCATCGGCATAGTTCGAAGAACTTTTTCAACCACTGCACCATCTTCAATCTTATCTCCATATAACCTCATCTTATTCACCTGATCAATAAGACGAGTGAAATATGCATCTACTGTTTCTGTAGAGGTCATCTCACATTGATCGTACAACCTTCTCAACGACTGCAACTTCGACTTTTGTGCCCGATCAACTCCTTTGTTTGACACCATTAGGATGTCCCAAGCTTGCTTTGCTGTTTGAGCCCCAGCTAATTGCCCAAAAATTGAGTAATCAACGCCTTGGTGAATCTGCCCCAAGGCCAATTGATCGCGCCGTATAGCGGCTGCATCAGCTCCTTCTTGTAGACCAGGATCAATAAAGCTCCAAAGATTTTGGGCTTTCAAATGTGTGGTCATCATAATTTGCCAATAATTGTAATCGAGTTTCCCGTCTAATTTGGGACCCGACCATACAATATTGAAATTTGTGGTCATATTTCACTACGGACAATATCTCGGGGTTGGAAGGTTGACTGGCTCTGATACCAAATGTTAGATATATTTAATATATCTATAATATATCTATATAATAATATATAAATATATAATTGGGAAAGAAAGAAATAGATAAGAAAGATGATTTTCAATTGATGATTTATGAAATGAAGTAATGCACCTATTTATAGTGCAAAATGCACAACAAACAAAGCTAGACTTTAGCTCATGAAGTGGTCCATGTAAAGCTACAATTATGGCCACACATTGATTACCCACATACTGCCATGCATGATGCATTAACTAATTGACTAATTCTAATTAACAAATTAATTAGTAACTACTTGGTTTAACATTATAATAATAATATTATTATAACATACACTTATAAAATTAAAGTAAAGAAATATGATATGATGACAAAATTCATCTGGATATCAAAATATGTGGGTCAAATTAATACATTAACCTTATTTGAGTCACGTTTGCAATATTAGTTAGCATTTAGCAAATTTATAATGCAAAGAGAATACTTTTATCTATAAAAATATAATATACAATATTTTATCCACTATATATATAAACACCTATTTGCAACTAGAAGGGACACATAATATTAGGGGAATGTCCCAGATGAGATGAGATGATCAACAATTGATCTGATGAAAATACATTATATTCCAAGAAATGCTGCAGTCTGCTGTTACTATCGGCCAAAATCAAAACCGAAATACCCATTCTATTCTTTCCCCTTCAGAAGAAATGAAACCTGAAGAAACAACATACGGAGTATAAGTTTAAACGACAGACGCGTCCCACACCGGAAAACTCTGAAGCTGTATACATGAATATAAGTTTCTAAAGGAAGTAAAGGGGCACGACCTTACTTGAACAGGATCTGTTCTATAGGCTCTTATCCTTGAGTTCTAAGGAGACAGGAAATCAAACCTGGTGGATGAGTGTGGCCAAGGGTCTAGAGCGTGAGTAACAGCCTCTCACGCTGCCTTGCAGTGTGGAGCCGTAGAGGATCGATCCCAGGTTTCACGATCAATAATGTATTTTGCAGAAAGATATGAACCCGTTTAAAGAGACTTACCGTTTGAAATTATGTCAGAAAGCGTTTGTAGTCCAACGGTTAGGATAATTCCCTTCCAAGCAATAGACCCGGGTTCGACTCCCGGCAAACGCAGTATTTTGTTGAAAATCCAAGTTGATCCCTTTCATGAGTAACTTCGCTATTCCAAGCTAGCCTTGTTATTTTCAAAATATTCGAATATGGACCATTGATTCATGTCATATTTATATATAAATTTTATTCCTCATTTTATATTTTATATATGTATGGTGTATATTACATATATATATAAAAAATTAGAGTTAATTTGGTCGTAGATTTATAAGCATTAGTTTACTTCTTTCTTTTTTTTTTCTTTTTTTTTTTAATCAGAGCATCTATATTTGGTCCTAGTATTATTGTGGAATGATTAATTTTTATCATCCGTCAACAAAATCGTTGAAATGTTATTAAATACAGAGACATTTCAATCATTTTTATACAAAGTCAGTTGAGCTCGGTATATTTTTACGTTTATATTTTTAACAAAATTTGTAATTAAAAATCGAAATGACTTTGTATTTAGCAGCATTAAAATTGTTTTGTTAATAGAGGATAAAAAATAGTCATATCACAATAATACTAGGACCAAATGTGAATGTTCTGATAAAAAAAAATAACTAACAATGAACTGCCACCTATAAATCTAAAGTAAAAAATAGAATTAACTCAAAAAATTACTACAGTATATATAATTTTGGGCACTTGATTCGAGAGAGGTAGAGTATTAGGTTTACATACTTGATTCCATAAATTTAGATTTTTTTTTGGTAATGTATCTCTTTCTATGTTGTAGGAACTTTCTACTACCAATTTAGATGATTGTACAAACCTTAACCTTTTTTCTTTTAACTAGTATTTTCGCCCGTGCGTTGCACGGAATGGATTTGTTATAATATTTTAAGAATATTTGGATCGATATACAATTACATAATTTGTAATTAACATCGAATATTATATAGCGCAATTAATGAAATTGGTTGGATTGATTATGTTTTCTGATGTTTTCCTAGCTTGAATTAGAGCAAATAATTGTCCAACATTCGTGCGATGACATCGAATATTATATAGCGCAATTTATTTTTATTATATATTTAGATATTAAAAATAAAGATGAAATTATAAAAAAAATTCTAATATTGAACGTATACATTTATTTGATTATAAGATTAGTGCAAAAGTATTACACAATTAATTGAATAATATATGACTTGTTTGTTTACAATTATCATAAAATATCGATATGTAATTATATTATTACTAAAATAAATATGAGAAAAATGGAAAATAATTTAATTATATTATATTATGTAATATGACCAATGTTTAGCTTAATTACCATAATAATTATTAGACAATTATTATTAATCAATTACACTAATATATGTGCAATTATACTTTTATACCTTAAGTATATTCATTTTCACTATATCACATTTAGTTTTTCTTCCTCCTCCATATTTGAATAAATTAATTGTAATTATTATAAAAAATATAATAACCCATGTTTAATTAATTTTTTAAATTATAAAAAATATAATAACCCATGTTTAATTAATTTTTTAAAGTTTAAATAACTTAATAACCCATGTTTAATTAATTTTTTAAAGTTTAAATAACTTAAAGTTTTCAAAAGGATGGTGTAATTATTTTTTTAAGTTTTTAAATAATTTTCAGTCAATTTTCATTTAATTAGTAATATCCTTTTACTTTTCCAATTTGTCTAATTTCCGTTTCCTTTTCTATTAGAATCTTTTTATATTTTCAATCAATTAGTAAAATCAGTTTTCTTTTCCATTTTATCTTTACTATTGTTTGGGCGCGAATTTTACAAAGGATGATTTTATTTTTATTAATAGTAGTATAGATATAGAAGTATAGATAAGTATTCGAAATATTATTATTTGTGTAAATAATAATTAGTAAATTATTTTTTCTTATAAAACTACTCATAGTTTTCAAGGAATTTTCTTATATATTTATTATGCAGAATTCGTTTCCATTATTCTCACAATTATAATGGTTTAATTATTCTCAGAATTTGGTAAATAAAATTTTGTTACCAATTAAACTTTATTAATTTTTTTTACCAATTAATTAGTAATATTAGTTTGTGCAGGAAAGTTGAAGAGGATGATTTTACTTTTATTAATAGTATTGATATGTGAATATAAAAACAATATATTACCAATTAATAGATATTAGTTCATTTCCATTTTACATTTTCTTACTAAATTAACTTTATTAATTATTTGACTAATAAAATATTTAATTAATTGACTACAACAGTTTTGGAGGGGGGAATAAAATAGAAGTATTTTTTTTTGAGTACTACTGACTCTGTTACAATGTAGTATCTATTCATAGCTACTTTCTCAATGTAGTATCTATATTTTACTTTTATATATAGTATAGATTAAATATTTTTAATTATAAATAAACTTTTTGTCCAAATGGTTGATAGGATATTACAAAAATATAGAAAGTAAAGTAATTAAGGTAATAAAATTATTATTATTATTATTATTATTATTATTATTATTGTTATTATTAAAGGAAATGACGGGAATGATGTGTAATAGTTTAGGCTATATAAGTTATGACTAAATAGAATAGAAATTTTATTCTATAATTATTCTATGTGTGACTATTAAAATTTAACATTGTTAAAAAGTTTACCATTATGCATATACTGGACAATTGGAGACTAAAATCATTATTTGACCATAATTTTGCAAATAAAGTTTGCAATTTTTTTGTTTATAAATAGCATTATAACCAATAAACATAAACACGTAGTAAAGTAATAATTATTTAAGAGAAAATTAATTTATAATTATTTGTTAATACATCTAATTTAAATTTTAATTGTAAATTATTCATATTATTATGCAAATATTATTTTATATATATTAATCATATGATTAATTTTTATTAGATGTTATTTTTATTTTTATTTACTATTTTTTATCATATTATGAAAATATATATGGTTAGTCAAAAAAATCAATGATTTTTACTAAATT
>NC_044921.1:18146043-18200847 GCF_003576645.1 Ipomoea triloba | reverse complement strand
ATTAATCAGTAAATTATGGACCCTTTTTTATTTCCTTTTCTATTGTTTCCTCAATAAATTTTCATTTTCTATTGTTTGGACAGAAGTGGTTGGACGGGAAAACACGGAATGGAAATTTTGTTAGTATTTTCCTTTTTATTAGTAACCTTATTATTATTAATCCGTTTCCTGGTAATTTAATTTCGTTATGTTTTCTATTTTTTCTCATAAGTTAATTTTGTTTCCTTTTTCATTTTTCATTTTTACTGCTAACATTATTAATTTCATAAATTGTTTTTTATATTCCTTTTCTATTGTTTGCTGAATATTTTTTTTTTTAAAAATTGTTTGGGCTGAAGTGTTTGGGCGTGTACTTCAATTTTCAGGGGAAAAGGATGCAAAAGTTCTTGTTTCGTATTTCTAATTCCGGTAATTCCTCAAACTTCAATTCAATCGATGCATATGTTTATATTTTTTGTTTTTTGTTGGTTTGTTTTTGTTTTTCTTTGAATAGTAAAAACAATAACTTGAATTCTAAGTCATTTCTCCACCATTTCATCAAAGTCCGAGTAATTGATTCAATGCTAGATCATCACGTATATACAAAAATAAATCACATAAAAAGGACTTAAAAACAAAAAAGGACCCATCTTTTTTTTTGGTAAATTTACAGGGTCTTTATCTCCGTCCATTAACGGTCCGGGGTCCACCCACGTTCGCTCCGGGAGGCACGGGAGTTGGCCCAGGGGGAATCATCACTTGTGGGAATTGAACCTGGGTTCTCCCAAAATTCCTCATCACAAAAAGAGCTCAGTTGCCACTTGAGCTACCCCACTGGGTTAAAAGGACCCATCTTTAAACATATGCATACATGTTCCTGCACACGGAAGACGTGCTAATAAACATATGCATGCATGTGGGAAACTTAGAAAATAGGAAGAAAACCGATAGAGGATACAGATCAATGGAAATGTTAATGGTGACGACGATCAAGACCGGGAATGACGACAACCACCATTCTTGGAAAAACCTTAGAGAGATGATCCAATTCTTGAATATCTTGAGTAGTGCACAGGGGGAAGGCAAACTCAAGTTCGATCCTATCATTTTATAGGCATGGCGTAGGGATCGGATCATTTTTTTATTTGCAGGCAATTAGTAATTCTCATTTCTTTTTTCAATTTTCATTTTCTAGTATTAATGATTAATTTCTGTTTTCTTTTTCATTTTCAATCAATTAGGGATCTTTTTTTATTTATAGTCAATTAGTGATTTTCGTTTCCTTTTTCATTTTCTATCAATTAGGTGTCAATTAAGGCACAAATATGCATAGGATTTATATTATTATTATTATTATTATTATTATTATTATTATATGATTGACATTCGTAATATATTAGCATATATATAATATAATATGATTGACATTTGTAATTTTTGTATCTCAGCCAGAATTCGTAATTCGTGTATTTTTTGATAGCATATATATAATATAGTATGATTGAAAATATTTGTTACGATTTAATGATACCCGTGCGATGCACGGACTAACAATTTGAAATATTTAGATTATTTTCATATATGAAAACAAGATATTAGATTTATTCATTTATATAGTTTTGTTATTTAATAATTATGTTGATTTAATATGAAAAAGTTATGAATATAGATATTTGCAATTAAAATATGAATTAATATTTAAGATGGATAATTAGTTAAAAGAAAACTTTTTAATTAAAATTTCAATACAAATTATTTAAAATTACAAATTATTAAAAACTTCTTGGTAAATTATATTATTAGTTGAAGTACAATTTCTTCTAGAGTTACCGCAAATACAAATTTTGAGACCTTTGGGATGGTTAACTCTAGATGCAACATTATACAATTGTGTATCGACAAAAACCGGTTTACTCAATAACAATTTAACATGAGATCATATTTGCTACTTTGCCCTTGAATTTTATTAATAGACATTGCATATGAAAGCGTTAATTGAAATTGTCTTCCTTGTGATTTGAATGGCAATCTTATATATATTTAAATAATAAAATTAGTGATAAAATTATAATCAATTCTAATATTTGAAAATATACATTTATTTGAAATTATAAGATTTATATATTCGTGCATGTTGAAATTGATTAATTAAAAATTATATTAGGAAAAGTCTCAATTACCATAGTAAGATTGATATTATTTTAAGTAAAAAAAAAATACAATAATCAAATGAAAGAATGTCTATGTTTAATTACCATAGTAAGATTAAAGTGTTAAATACATATTTGTTTTTTTTTTTTGAAAATTTAAATACATGTTTGTAATTATGAATAATATGTGTGTGTTTAATTTCATTTAATCATAGACCTAATATGTGTATATTTAATTTTCCTTAATTATGTCCAAATATGTGTATGTTTAATTTCATTTAATTATAGACAGAATATGTGTATATTTAATTTTCTATAATTATGTCCGAATATGTTTTTGTTTAATTTTCTTTAATTATTCTGTAATATGTGTACCATTAATTTCTTAATTGATTAGATAAAATCTATATAACGGAAAGTATAAAAAATAGTTTAATAAAAGTATAATGTGTGAATTAATTTCTTAATTACCATAATTATAATATTTTATTCAAAAGCAACCATTAGCATAATTTTATATGTGTAATAATATGTGAATTGAAATAATTTGCATAATTGTATGGACGTAATAATATGTGAATTATTTGTAGGATATTACCAAATCAATATATCACTAAATCAATCAAAAACATTTTAAAAATCTAATTTATTTTTAGTTGTTGATTATTATAGTACTTGCATTTATTAAATTTTTATTTAAATTTACCAAATACCTCCTCTTATGCATACCAATTTATATCAACGGATAAAAATAATTAACACAATTAGCTATCATCTATCTATCACTAAATCAATCAACTATTAACTACTTAAGCCTATTTAAAGCATACTTAAGAAATGACAACGGTAAACTCTTGAACAATTCTTGGAAGACCATGGGATCCTGTAATCCAAAAAATTGTAACCTATCAATGGTGCCAAAGCACAATACCTTTTAATCACTTCACTTTATGAGCTTGAAGCTCACGCCATTGACGCTATAAAGCAAAGCTTAAATTCTCTTCCCATCCACACAATCAGCCCTGCAATTCCCTACTTCAGTGCCATAGACAAAACCCCTTCTCAATCCATGCATGCGAAGGTGCAGAGAGGGGATGGAGGTTTGGTGGGGAATGGAGAAATCGGTGGGCTGTTGAAGAGATTCATGAATTTGGAGAATGCAAAGATAAAGGAGATGAGGAGAAGAGCAAAAGTGCTACAACAAATATATCACACATCTATGGAGAATGGTGGTTCTTCCTACGTAAATATTGATGCTTTTATATAAACAAAAAACAACAGAACTTAAGAGAGATGAAAATTAGTGGTGGTGGCTGACTGGGTTTCTCCTTGTATTTATAGCCATAAAGAGAGAGAGGGAGGTCCCTACACAATTTAGCCCCCTAATTAGCCAAATTAATTAAGGGAAGATTAGGTAATTGTGTCACTAAATTTAAGGAAATAAATTTAATTGGAGGAGAATAAATTTTGAGATAGGAATTTTGGAATAATTTTTACAAATTATTATTATTATTATTATTATTGTTATTATATATATATATATATATATATATATATATATATATATTTATTTATTTATTTATTTATTTATTTATTTATTTATTTATTTATATAGATATAGATAGATATAGATATGGATTTATCTCAATAAAATTATTGTTGACTTAACTAATAAATATTTAAAATTTGTAAATTACAAAAAAAAAAAAAACATTAATCTCAATTGATGAATACATAAAAAATGTACGTGTTCATTGTTTTATTTGGAGGTTAATTTCATTTTCAATCAATTAGGTTTCCTTTTTCATTTTCTGTCAATTAGGTGCAATTAAGGCAGAAATGTGCATGGAAGTTATATTATTATTATTATTATTATTATTATTATTATATTATTATTATTATTATTATTAATTAATTAATTAATTATCATATTACTAAAATGCCCCTACGTTTGGGCGGGAAAATTTTAGAGGAGGATATTATTTTTATATATAGTATAGATTTTTTCAAAAAATTACCATTTTAAAAATATTTTTATAGACTCGTCAGTCGTCACAAGTGTAAAGGTTTAAATAGATAATTTCTTATAATAAGTCAACAAAAAAAATGGTAATGTAACTTTTAAATTGAAAAATAACGCTTATAGTAATGTCTATTAAAATTTGGTATAACTTCATGTAATTAATTATGGAATATATGTTTCAATTACATTGTTCCCCTTTAGAATTTGCAATTGACCTATATATAACCACATTCAACTTCCAAATCTATACAAAACAACATTTCTCACTTGTTTCTTACTTTGTGCATATATTGTGGTTGAACCTAACATTGCCGAAAATGCAATTCCACCGAATGGTGTCAACATTTTAAAAAATAACCCAGTAGTTGGTTTACCTCTCGACATTCCTACCGATATTCTGCAATTTTTAATAATGGTTGTTATTTTTTTGGACATAATTAATTTAGTGTACAATAACTTTATCTGCAACACGATGATATGTAAAATAGATGGGTTCAAGATCATCACGAATATTTAATGATCAAATATTAAATAATTAATAACATTATTTTTTTCATACGAATATAATGAAGCCATTTCACATAATAAATCTAGCTTTCATTTTCTTTTGCACAAATTTTGTATGTTTCAATGTTTTGTGTTGGTTCATGCACACTATCTTAATGCTACCAAATGAAAATTTTGTTCCAAATTCAATTCATTATAAGAAAAACAACTACTCCAATCAATATAAATACTTATGTTTGGTTATGTAATATGCAATATAATATTTTTTATATTTATACATAAATCAAATTAAAGAAGCAATAACAACTCTGAGATATTGGAAGATACCAAAATATTTGAATGTAAGTAATTTAAATAGAATCTCATTGCAAATTAATACTCTCTTTGAGAACCGTCATTATCTTTGTTCATGGAGTTGGGACTCTGCATGCAAATTATTGTTGACACCCAAGTCTAAATGTTTCTTGGAATTACTGAGCAATGCATACTTGGGAGCTATAACTTTCTGTTCACTACCTTTGTACAGAAGCCATAAATTGTAGTTATAATAGTCTATATATCAGTATCATCCTCACATTGTTATTGGAATCGAAATTGATACCTTGAGGGTACACTTTCTCTTCCTTCAACTAAAGGCCTAGGAGTTTGAGTATTAAGTGTTGAAGTCTCAATTCAAGAATCATTCCTAACATGCGAGTTTTTACATGAAGGAAGATTATATATATATCTCCCTATACTTATATTTGCTAGTTGCCATTTGCCCTTAAAAATGACACCTCTTTTGATCGTTCATCACAAATCTTAGGCGGGCAATTTTTTATTTAACATTTGAATTTATTTTTCTTTTCGATTGCCCACAATGTTTAATCAAATTACAATATTGCTCTCAATGTTCCCCTTCCCACGTAAATTCCTGAGCTGTTGGGTCCCTCTAAGAAAAGAAAAAGCAAAAGGTAGTGGAAAAGGAATGTTACATTTGGCAGCATGTGGAAAAGGAAATGATTTTTATTCCTTATCATTTTGGTTGTGGAGAAAAAAGTAGAAAGAATACATAAAAAAGTGGAAAAGAATTCATTTTATTGTATCTATTTATAATTTTATATGTTGCGTTTTTTTTTTTAAAGAAATATTTATATGTTGCGTTAATTTCATTATTTCATCTTCATTGAATCACTTCACATGCATTCAACTCAAATTTTACATTCCAATTTGGGATAATAGAAACACTTTGTTTCATTACTTTGGTATTAATTACTTTGACTTGTATAATGTTGCCTAACTAGCTATAATATGGCTCATATGAGTTTCTTTGAAGTGGTGGCAAGTTAGGTGTATTAGAGAACAATAGAATGATAAAATCTAAAATTATAATTTGTATCATGTTACTTACTAAAAAATTCTTCCTTTTTATGTGTTGTATTCGATTAATAACTACGTTTTACCGAATTTATTTACAGGTTGATTTAAACACAAACCAATAATTTGATTACTTGACACCACTAATGCTACAAAAAATAATGTTTGGTTGTACTATAGCACCCTAAAAATCCAGTATTGGAGTAAAAAACTTTTCAACGACAAGCCTCAGAGAGTCATAGATTGATGCCAATACTAAAGCCCCGTTAAAACGGGCTTAGCTCGCTGGGCTAACATGTCCCGTCAAAATAATGTTTGGTCGTACTATACCACCCCATGATGAACAATAATCAATTTTAATTTTTTTTTTTGTTTTAACCCAACAAAATTAAAGAAATCTATTACTCCGTAATTAACAGAAAATTATGAACCCTTACATTATTTTCTTTCAAATCAAAAACCTTTAACAAAATCTAGTAGACATTACTGGCTGGAGTTCAACAGAGTACAAAACACAGCCCAAATACAAGCCTTACAGGTAACTCGTGTTGTTGGTATAGCTCTTGTTCAAACCCTTGCCACTACATAGCATCTGCGATAGAGGCGAGCTACCAAAAATCAATTCCAGCGAAAAAGACTTTTAAATTTTTATTACGGTTTATTATTATGAACTTTTAACATACTAAATATACATTATTTGATAGTATACAAAATAATGTAGTTTCAGTAAAACATATTACTATATCAAAGAAAGGTAAAAATATCATTCAACAAAAAGTATAGACCTGTTCAAGCTCTGCCATCCCACTCTTCATAGAACTCTTTCAGATAATCCTCCATAACTTTGTGCCTTCTTTCAGCCCTTTTCTTCCCAGCCTGCCATTAAATTAACCTCAGAACCAATATGTACTGAAAGGGAAAGGATGGGGTGCACAAAGTTTAACAGAGATGAAAGATGATGCAAGATGCAGATAGAACACCTGACCTGAGTTTTCATCAAGTCCTTCAGCTTGAGAAGCTTCTCATGAAAATGATTAATAGTTGTCTGCTCATCTTTGTTCATGTATTTTTCCTTGGACAGATCTGAACGGGGAACAATTTTAGGGTCATGCAGAACTCTGTGCCTACTTCCACCAAATGTAAAGCATCTAGCAATTCCTGGAAATTTAAATTTAGTTACCAAATGAAACAGACTGTACAAAAAATGACAAATCTTATTATCTTAACAATGAAAAACATCAATATGCTGATATTACACAGGTGAAAATTTGTGTATTGCTTATTAAAGTAACAATAACAAGAGAGAGAGAGAGAGAGATGCAACACCAACCACAAAAGAAGGTACTCTATTAAAGCAGAACACATTTGGTAAATGTTTACAAAACAGTGACAAAATCTAGAATGCAACTCCATTGTGTTTTATTTATATCTAAACTAGAAGCATACTCATTTTAGTAGATGGGATCCTTCCAAAGGTTTTTTCTGTTTTTCCCCCTTCTCCCATAGAAACCTATGTGACTGGTGTAAAGTGGGAAGAGAAAAAAAAAATTAGAAGATTGTGTGCCATATACCAACAGTGTTTATCTTGCCACTTTAGAATTATTATCCTGCTTTTGAGTATGGGCTGGCTGCACTCTGCAGCCCCTGGTGAATTGATATGGTTATTTATGTATCAAAAAAGTTCCTAGAAAGTATTATGAACATGTCTGAACCACAAGTCGTCTTACTGTAGATACAAATTAGATTTTCTATCAATCTGATACATTAGATAAAAGTTACAGATGAAATTAACTTTAGCTACCTATGGCACCAATTGCATCAAGCCGATCTGCATCTTGCACAACCCCAAATTCCAGTGAGGAAATACCATTTGCATGACCCTCAACTTCCTCTTTAAACCCTGAAAGTTAACAATAAAATTAAGTCAGGTGCTATATTCATCTCATTGGTCAATTACATAGTAAATCATAAATAAATAAGTAAAAACAAAGTAAAACAACAAGAATTAAAAAGAAAAGAGCCTAATGAAGTAACCTAGTAATATGTCATGAGAAGCAAAGAGAACATTCATTTGAAATTACTCAGTTAACCAAAGATTCCAATCTGCAAAGAATTCCTCTTTGTAACAGACTGAGGCAGTAACATTGTGAAGGATTATGCTTGGTGAGGAACTGAGGAAGAGCGAAATCGAAAAAACATGTAGACCAATACTTGAAGTGTGCACCATCACTACTTGTCTTAATATTCACACCAAACTCTTGCTAACTATGAGTCTATGACTATTAAATCCAATCTTTTCTCATTAATAAAGGTAAGAAACAGGGCATAAATAGGTTCAAAGAGTCCTCGACACTTTAAAAGCAAGATGCACTAGAGCAATAAAAAGTTCAAGTATGCATGGTCATTGTTAATGTGATTGCTTTACAAAGTAATTTTACAATTTATTTTGAATAATATGAAATTAGAGATAAAAGTGTAGTACCAATAGGACGAATTTCATGAAGATATTAACAGATTAACAGTAAATCTCGTTAGATGTGTGTTTGTGTACATCTTACCCATTCCCTTTATGATCTTCAAAACATTTATCCTCTTGCTCTCCTCTATCCCTTCATTTTCAAGGAATTCTTCAACAACTTTTGCCTCAGATGGGTCACTGGATACACCAGACTAGCAACCATAAGTAATGGGGGCAAAAAAATAAAAAAAGTGAATAGTAAAATACAAAGCAACAGGATTGAAAGGAGTGAACAAGAAAACAAAGGAGAATAAAATAATTAAACAGATAGAAGAATGGCTGATTTGGCCTATAAAAAGTAAAGCGACAGCACAAGTTCATTTTATAGCTAGAAACATATGCTTCAATGCCCTTAATTGCCTTAAGCATATAACTGTAACATCACATGCAAAAACTCAATCCCAAAGCTGGATAGACATAGGATGACATCTTTTATAGATAAATTTGGAACGTAATTCCAGAATTCCAGACTGTCTGCCCAATTGATCTAATAATAGACTGAATAACCTTGGCGTGCACGTATTAACTAAATCTGCACATCTGTCTTTGGAGCATATATTATAGCCGATAGTGAAGAAATGGAAGTACCAACCTCACATATTTGTAGTCTCCTGCATTTGAGTATCCAATAAGAATGCCCAGTAAAACTCAAATATGTCAGCACAAGGAAGAGAACATGTAAATTCAAATGATGTAGAATAAGTGAAGGTAAATTTTCTTTCTAGAGCAGATATTTATCATCAAATATGAAAATGCCTGTCATCAACAGCAAACTTCTAATAATAGGAAATCTCAAATAGTCAAATACAAATAGCACAAAATCCACAAATGAATATTTTTCATTCCAAAGAAGGCAAAATAAAACAGTCCTAGAGATCTCATCCAGACCCTTGGTTTATAAAGGCAAATTTCAAGTTAGATAGTAACAGATGAGACTTTATCCTGGAGCTCTAAACTTGGTCTGATTTGGCTCGCTAAGCTCAGCTGGCATACAGGTAAGGTAACAATATGAACCAAACCTGGCTCAACTAAGGTTTGTTTAAGGATCGGTACTGTAAAATAAATATGTATGCAATTAATGTGTGCACGTGTGTGTGGGCGGGTGCATGTACACTTGTTGAAATTAACAATCCTTTCCAAGCTAAGCTCTCCTTTTATTTAATCCAAATGGATGAAACACTGAACCAACATTGATACATTTCAGAGTTCAGACACAAAGACGAACAGGAAAGATGAGTAGTTCCATAAAATGAAATGAAAAAATACCAAATAGCCACAGGAAAACAGCATCAACTAACAAATCCCTTTTATAGTGCATTTCATGAAAAATGTAATAGACCACACTTCATAGAAACAATAAGCAAACAATTGACATGAAGGTGATAATCATCAAATGAATTAGTATATTTACAAGAAGAATAAAAAAATTCTAATACCTATATCATGCAGAAGAGCAGCCAGTTCCACCTGTTAAGAAAGCAACACAGGTTCTCAACTAATGTATCAACTTCAAGAGTAAGCATATAATTAGTGTGTTTACAGCAATGCTACATTGTAGAAAAGTACTGATGGACCATAACTGCATCCTAGCAGCAATATTTAACTTGAATTCAGATTTGCTTTACTATAAGCAGAGCCATTTAATTTCTGAATATGAACTTATGAACTATTACATATTAGCACTATTAGAAAGGCAAAAATTACACTATTTTAAAGAGAAAGAAATAAAAGGGAGGGGGATTTTAATAGTTAATACTACCAATACAAACACACAATTTCTCAAAATTGCTTGTCAAAACAAAGATATTCATGAGGAAAGAACTGAATCCATGAATGAAAAGAAAATATACTTACAATAAACATGGAATCGGGAGATGAAGTGAGGCCTTCTTCGCAGGCGAGAGAAAGAGCGAGATCCCGCACTCTGAAGGCATGAGCAGCATCGTGAGATGCATCGTTCCCTTTCATGGCTTTCTCCACCAACTCCTCCGCCTTCCTGATAACCTCGTTCTTCGCCATCTTTCGTTTCTCCAGCTGGGGAAGGGACTCCGTCACACTGCTCCAAGTCTCCAAGTCCAAGTCAAAACTAATGTCCTTCTGTAGCCATGGAAAGCAGTCAAAGCACGATCCTGTATGACTTTTGTGTTTAAAATTTTCAAACGTAATAAAATCTAATTTCGCACATATACTTTTTTTTTTTTTTTTTGAATAAGGCACATATACTTTTAAAATGAGTTAATTCCATTTTTGGTTCTAGATTTATAGGTGACAATCCATTTTTAGTTCTTTTTTATTAGAACATCCACTTTTGATCTTAGTATTATTGTGACATGACCATTTTGTGTCCTTTATCAACAAATCAATTTAAATATCGTTAAATACAATGACATTTCGGTCTTCAATTATGAATGTTTTCAAGAAAATAAACATAAAAAAATATAGCGGTTTAACATACTTTGTATAAAAAAGATTGAAATGTCTTTGTATTTAACGATATTTCAATGATTTTGTTGATGTAGGACTAAAATTGGTCATGCCACAATAACACTAGGACCAAATGAGGATGTTTTAATAAAAAATTACTAAAAGTGGATTGTCACCTATAAATCTAGGACCAAAAATGGAATTAACTCCTTTTAAAATTTTATTCACCTAATATTATTTTCATGTTTTTTGGAAGTAACACTTCTACACTACTGGCATGAAATTTAAATGAAAATAATATATTGACTTAGTTTCAGTAAATTATTGTGTAGACTATGATCCACACAGCATGAATGTAATATAAATTTTTAATATACTAAAATTACGTTATTTGTATACTGAATGTGCATTATTTGATAATATATATATATAAAATATGTACTTTCAAATAATGTAATTTACGTAATGTATTTTTTGTATGTTAAAAATGTACTTTTTATTATTTGTGTGAACCATAGTCCTTGGATTAATGATTGCTTAGTCTCTTTGTTGACCTTTAAACCAATTCAATCCCTGAGAAAACAAATATCCAGTTATCAACACCAACGCAACAGTAGTGCTTCTTGATATCAATCAAATACCCAGGAGCTCTAGAAGAATCATGGTGAATGCAAGTAGGTTCAAGGCAAACATAAACTTTATTATTCACCTCTTGCTTGATCTCTGCCTCAATTTCCATGAAAGATTGTGATGACCCCTTTCTATGAAGTTACAAAATTTTATCTCTTTGCAACCCCTAATTACATATTTCACAAACAAATCTATTTGCAGCTAATGAAGCATTGGGTGATAAAGTAGTTACAATAAAATGCATTATAAATTACATAAAACATATAACAATATTAAGTTAATGGAAATATAAATTCTAGATTCACATTAGTATTAATAATTACGGAGTATTATGGTTATTTTTGTTATTATTGTTATTATTATTGTTGTTGTTGGTGTCGTCGTCGTTTGTATTATTCCAAATAAAAAATATTAAAATAGTAAAATGTCATTAATAAATTTGTTTTTTTAGTACTATCAGTAATAAATTGTTAACATATTAAAGTTTACTCCTCTATAATTTTTGATATATTGTACAAAATATTTTTACACTTTTATCACGACTCTAAGTCTCTAACTATTGTAAAGGTTTAGACAAACTGTTAGCCAAGAGAGTCAATTGTGATGATAAATGCCATCTATGTGTGAATGGGAAGGAAACAATCAATCACCTATTTGTTGAATGTGAATTTGCAAGGAATTGTTGGCGCTGCATGGGAATTTTAAATCAGCATGCTACTGGAATAAACTTCCAAGAATGGTTAGTCAATACAACTTCCAATATGTCAAATGATCAAACATGCACTTTATACTAGCTTGTTGGAATATTTGGAATCTGAGGAACAATATACTGTGGCACAACAAAGCTATTGAGTCTCCAGTAACTTTAATCCGCAGAACTCAATATTATCTCTCAGACTGGAAAGAAGCTATGAAAGGCAACGACCTCAAAAACCACAGAACTCCAACAATATATGATCACTAGACTAAGCCCCAAACAGGTTGGCTGAAATTGAATGTTGATGCAGCCATTAACAAAGAAAATTCTTGTATGGGTTTTGGTTGTGTCCTTAGGAATGATCTTGGCCAGTTTATTGCAGCAAAAGGAGCTTATTGGAGGGGGTCCTTTACTTCAAGAGAAGCTGAGGCAGTGGCTATACGAGAGACCTTGAGTTGGTTAAAATCACACAACTTTGATAATATTCATGTCGAAACTGACTCACTACAAGTTGTGCAGGGTCTCAACTCAACTAAGGGGGAATCTTCATTCCATCTGATTCTTAGGGATATTAAAAAACTTATGAGTAGCTTTACTCAAATGTTTTTATCTTTTACTAAGCGATCTGCGAATCAGGCAGCCCATCTGTTGGCAAGGCAGTCTGTTTCTATGTCCGATTGCTCGGAGTGATTTTCACACCCTCCCTCTATCCTTTGTAATCTGTTGCTCTCTGATTTGATTAATTAAAATTGTTTTACTTAAAAAAAAAAAAACTATTGTAAAGGTTTGAGTTTTTTTTTTTGTTAAGACAAAAATGTATACTCGAGCAAATGCAAATAGCATTTTCAGGTCAGCTTAATGACCTAATCCACAAAAATAAGCATGTTTACTAACAGAAAACTGTTTTTTTGTTTTATGTTTTTCAATTTTTCAGTTTTCATTCTCTGTTTTCTGTTTAGAAAACTTGTTTACCAACACTTATTTTTTCAAATTTATTTTTTTAAATTAACGTTATAAAATTAACAATGAATAAAAATATATCCGAACCAATAACCTATTAAGTTTACATAAAACTTACTTTAGATAATATTAATATATTTTGAGCTAATATTTAAAATATGTTTGGATATATTTATTTGAATGACATGTATATAATATATAATTTTTATTTTGAACTTTGATATAGTAATATATGTGAAATTTCAATATCCGATATCGGGACCAAACTTGTATCCGATATAACATAATTAAAAATATCCGAACAAATAACCAATTGAGTTCAATCAAAATATAAAATATAAAACCTGGTATAGATTTCAATTTTTAATTTTGATAATGTGAATGATGTATAATTTAAGCATAAGTTATGTTAGTAATGAACACATATGTAAGTAGATAATGGTGAGAATGTGGTTATAGTGACATATAGTCTAATAGATGATAGCTGATTTCTCTTCTCCATTTAGAAAACAGTTTTTAATAGTGTTTCAGTTTTCCAAAAAATTGGAAAATTATTTCCTGTTTTCAAAATGAAAACCTGTGCTAGTAAATATGTTTTCTGTTTTATAATTTTCTAAATTTCCAGAAAACTGGAGGAAAATTTACAGTAAACAACCAAAAAAACTTCTTATTTACAAAACAAAATTTTTCCACTTTGATCCATCAACTCTGATACTTATTTCAAATTATTAGATTTCTAACTATCAAGGTTTCGATCTGGTTTTTCTGAGCTTCTCCGGCGGCAGCAGCGGCGCAGACTTCAGGCGGAGGGCTTCCATCCTCTCTAAGCAGTAAGCACTGTCCCCGATGATGGCAGCCAATATAAACATGGTAAGCCATCTTTAGATAAATACTATGGTTTGAGAACTTGCGATATTTCTTTATGAAGTTGCCAAAGTGTGATCGGTTTGTGAAATATTTGCTGATTTACCTTTGATTTTTATATCAATTGTTGTTAATCTAAAAATAGAAGCTGGGTTTTAAGTAAAGAATGAGGGATTGCTTCACTTGAATTTGGATCCCTAGAAGTTCTCCATTTATTGAGAAATGCTTCGAAATTTTTATTCTTAAAATCTAATTAGCGACATATACTTTTATGTATTTTCAAATTTGAAGATTAGTAATTCCTGTAATTTAGTTTTGTAATATATCTGTTTTGGTTTCCAGGAGATTGAGGAGGATGACGATGATTATGTTGAGTATGTTCCTGTTGCAAAGCGAAGGGCACTTGAGGCACAAAAGATTCTCCAGCGCAAGGGGAAATCTGCTGCATTGGAAGAGGAAGCTGAAAACATAAATCAAGTTGAGGCAAAGCCAAGTTTGCTTGTGAAGGCTACTCAGCTAAAGAAGGAGCTGCCAGAGGTGAGTGAGACCGAGCAAATGGTTCAGCAAGAGAAGGAGATGATTGAGCATCTCTCTGATAGAAAGACTTTAATGTCGGTGCGTGAACTTGCAAAGGGGATTACATATACAGAACCTATGTTCACTGGCTGGAAGCCACCATTACCCATCAGAAGGATGTCAAAAAAAGCTTGTGACACCATCCGCAAACAGTGGCATATTATTGTGGATGGAGATGACATCCCACCGCCCATAAAAAATTTTAAAGAGATGAGGTTTCCTGAACCTATTCTCGAGAAGCTTAAAGCAAAGGGCATTGTTCAACCGACTCCCATCCAGGTACAGGGATTGCCTGTTATTTTATCTGGAAGAGATATGATAGGAATTGCATTCACAGGATCTGGGAAGACGTTGGTTTTCGTGTTACCACTTATCATGGTCGCCCTCCAGGAGGAGATTATGATGCCTATTGTATCTGGCGAAGGGCCTTTTGGCTTAATCATTTGCCCTTCTAGAGAGCTTGCACGACAAACATATGAAGTCATAGAACAGTTTCTAGAGCCTTTAAGGGAGATTGGGTACCCTGAATTGAGACCTCTATTATGTATTGGAGGAGTTGACATGAAGTCCCAGATTGATGTAGTAAAGAAAGGAGTTCATATTGTCGTTGCTACACCTGGAAGACTTAAAGATATGCTTGCAAAAAAGAAAATGAACCTTGACAATTGCAGGTAACAACCTTTGCTGCTTTTGTCCTAAGATTAGCATTACATTACATGACTTTGTTTAATATTTTCTTTAGCAGCTACTAAAGTGTTGCATATACTAACCTAATAATTTGAAATTTATCTTTGGCAGCAACTTATTTTATTCTTGGCAATGTAGCTTGATCTGAATTGCTTGTTTCATGAACAGATTATCCTTTTCATTAATTATTATTCATTTTAGTTAAGAAACTTTGCAATATCCTTTTTTTAAATCTCCACTTTGCCTTTTAATTTTCCTCCCTTTTCATAGTATTGAGTCCTTGACTGTTTTCTAAGTTGAATGCCTGAAAGAATTACGTGTTGTACAAATGTTCTTTATTTCTTTGTTTGAACATTTTTTTTCTTACCATGCTTGCATTATGTGCAGATATTTGACATTAGATGAGGCAGATAGATTAGTGGACCTTGGTTTTGAAGACGACATCAGAGAAGTTTTTGATCATTTTAAAGCACAAAGGCAAACTCTACTTTTTTCTGCCACAATGCCCACAAAGATCCAAAATTTTGCTAGAAGTGCTTTGGTTAAGCCCATAACTGTGAATGTGGGAAGAGCAGGAGCAGCCAACTTAGATGTGATCCAAGAAGTAGAATATGTGAAGCAGGAGGCAAAGCTTGTTTATCTTCTTCATTGTTTGCAGAAAACACCCCCTCCGGTTTTAATTTTCTGTGAGAACAAAGCTGATGTTGATGACATACACGAGTACCTACTTTTGAAAGGTGTGGAAGCCGTTGCTATTCATGGAGGAAAAGACCAAGAAGAGAGAGAGTATGCGATTTCATCATTCAAAGCAGGCAAGAAGGATGTGTTGGTGGCAACTGACGTTGCCTCAAAAGGGTTGGATTTTCCTGATATTCAGCACGTAATAAACTATGATATGCCTGCAGAAATTGAGAACTATGTTCATAGGATTGGACGAACAGGTAGATGCGGGAAAACAGGAATTGCCACGACGTTCATTAATAAAACTCAGAGTCCAACAACTCTTCTCGATCTGAAACACCTGTTGCAAGAAGCTAAGCAAAGGATTCCTCCAGTTCTTGCTGAGCTTGAAAATCCAATGGCAGACGATGACGCAATTATGAATGCAAGTGGCCTCAAAGGTTGTGCCTACTGTGGCGGACTTGGTCATCGTATTCGTGATTGCCCCAAACTTGAGCATCAAAAAAGCCAACAGATTGCCAATCAAAGAAGGGATTATTTTGGATCTGGTGGATATCGAGGAGAAATTTGATTTTTGTTTACAATTTATATGTTGGCATGCTTTTCTACTTGTGGAGAAAATTCCTGCTGTACTAATATACTTTTATAACTGAATCTAAGTTGGCATATATTTGAGGTACATATGTGCTCCTATTTCATCTTTGTAGCTTTACTGCAGTGAAGGTTGGTTCTATGGCATATGCTACATCTGAAGTTCCATGTTTCATGTATAGATGAGAAATATGAACTTCATTGAATAGTACATTGGAGGGAGAGCAGAGGAATTGATGGTTGAATCTCTTATACATATGTTCTCGTTTATACTTCTCTGGTTTTTGTATTCCTAACCTTTTTAGTCACTTATTGCACAGGGAATGAATTTGAAAGGAAATAAGAATGCTATTTTATAATGAATGGAATAAGCAAATAATAAAATAAGAATATATTTTATAAATATTTTTCCATTAAGAAATACATAGTTAGTTTAAGAAATAGAAATGGAATATATTTTTAAAAGATATAAATACCTCTATACAAAATATATAATAATAATAATAATAAGTTAATAATAATAATAATAATAATGAAAAATGGTCAAATAGACCCTTGAATTTTACTCAAATTGCAATTAGGTCATCGAACTTAAAAAAATGCAATTAAACATTTGAACTTGTCATTTTGGAGCGTCTAAATCCAGTAGTTGGTTATTAAAATTCTGACAATATTCTGGCGGAAAAAAATTGGCAACGATAAAAATTAAAAAAAAAAAAAAAAAAAAAGTTAATCGGGCATTCTCAACCGGAGAAGACCGGCCGTTTGTCTCTCCCGTGGCACCGGAAAATGTATCTCCGGTGGAATTTTTTTTATTTTTATTTTTAGCGATGGTGAATAGTAAATAGCGGCGGTCAACAGTGGTCAACGTCAATAATTTACCGATAATCTGTTGGTTATCAGTAAATTAGACTTATTTGACTCATTTTAACAAGTTCAAGTGTTTAATTGCATTTTATTTAAATTCAAAGGCGTAATTGTATTTTTGAGTAAAGTTGAGGGTCTATACCATTTTCCCAAATAATAATAATAATGCGGAGTAATATATTTTGAAGAACATTATTTTTTTGAGTACTTGAGAACATTTAATAATAGTCAAATTAAAAGAAGAATATATATACCAACTACCTGATGATATCACGTTATCATTCCAGTAAAATTCCAGTCAGTAAAATACTCTTCAAGATAGGAGAGTTGTTTTATTTATTTACATTTGATTTTTGGAAAAGTTGGGAATTCTCACTTTTTGATGCGATGCCTACTGCTACCATGATGGTTCTTATACCCAACTCCATTTCCGCCATTAGAGCTGCCGACAGCTTCTTTCTTTTGTTGCGAAGAAGAAGAGAATAGAGGGAATCCGAAAACCCCGGGCTTAGAAGAGCTTCTCAGTGAACAGACCGGGACGTTGAGAACTCGGGTGACCCGAACATTTGCTGAATAGGACCGTTCCATTCCCCTGTGCTTGTATCTGGGCTCACCATTCAAACTGCTTGGACTGCTTGAGCTTCTCTCCAAGCTGTGGAACACTATCTTCCCTGAAGAGTTCATCCGCGGACTGTCCGCTGAGACTCCGCCGATTGTGGCGGCGTCTGCTGCTCTGCGGCACACTCTCCCCGCGGGATTTTCGGAAGACAGTGCCCTTGCTTTCACCAATCGGACCCTGGGAGGGTTGCGACAGAGATTTATGGCCTTCTCTGAATCCAGGGAGATGCGAGGGAGGTCGTCGTTTTCGTGTCCAGAAGAGGAAGATGAGAGCGAGAGGCGAGAGGAGGAGTTCGACGCGGACTCGTTGTCGGAATCCTTCAGCAATGGAAAGCTAAGCGATTCGTCAATTGATGAGTTCAGTGATTTTGAACAGCGCTGAAGCAGATTTTTCATAGATTTATGGCTGCAATTACTCTGTGAGGGAGACGACAACGGCGGCGGCGACGTCGTTTTGATACTATCGTCCTTCACATTGCGGTTTTGGTACAGCTTCTTCAACCCTAGAAGCTCCTTCCACCTGCTTGAACTCCTCGGCGCCTTTGTGGAAATCTCATTTCTCGTTTCTATCATCGGAGTATCCGGCAACTTAACCTCCATACCCGCCGCCTCACCAGTCTCCGTGGCCGGCAGCCGGATCGTCGGTACTTGAAGCGGTAACAGCTTTCCATCGGAGAAGAGCTCATCCGCGGGAAGCATAATCTCAGGACGGTCAAGTCGGAACTCAAAATCCGCCGCATCATCGCCGAGAACTTCCGGATCTGAATCTTCCTGCTTATCATCACCGCACTTGTCCGCCGCGCGTGGTGGCGAAGATGAATGCTTAGCTCCGGAAGCCTTCGAGGACTGCATATCATCCATAACCTCCCTACTAAATGAGGTTCGGTACTTGGACGGCGGACAGTCTAGGAAATTCTCCGGCGACATACCAGTGCTGTTGACGCACGCCGACGTCATCTCCTGCCGTATGCAACGCCAACAAAAATTATAGAAAATCTACAGAGTCAAATGCATCTGAAATATATTTCAAACTTGTCACACATATAGTGAGAGAGAAAATACGGTTATCGCGGCAGTCTAGGGTTTGGAGGCGCCATGTGAGTAGTTTAACAGGATAGAATAGCTCAGTGTTGTGTAGCGGAGATTCGGAGAAGGTGTCCCGGTGGCGCAATTCGGGGAGTGCAGAAAGAGCTGTGAATTCTCGGACCGGGTTTTATAAATAATAATAATAATAATAATAATAATAATAATAATTATTATTATTATTATTATTATTGATTCGAATTCAATCACTCATCGTCTCATCAGTTTCATGTTTACTTTCAAATAATTGATTTAAGATCTTTCCAAAAAAAATAATTGATTTAATATGGGAAATTGGGAATAGTCAAATAAAAGAATGGAATTACTAGCGGCAACTCGGCAAGTGGGTCCAAATATTTGTAATGAATTGGGGTGAGATGGTACGCATGTCGCATGACGATATTTGGTCAAAGTCTATGGTCTTCCAACGATAAACATTATATTATTTATGGCAAAAACTTGTGTGAGACCGTCTCACCATGAGACGAGTCGTGTCGTGTCGGGTCAAGATGCAAATGTAACACTTATATACACAAATGTCATACTTATATGTTCAAATGTAATACTCATCAGGAATAAAAATTTTGTTATTTATAAGGGTAAATGTAATACTTTTAAGAGAAAATACAATACTTTTACATTTCAATTTAAAAGTATTACAATACATTTTTCCACAAAAGTATTATATTTGCCCTTATAAGTAAGGAGCACTTGTCAACATTACTTATTATGAAAAATGTATTACTTTTTCTCTAATAAGTAACAAAAATTGTATTCTTGATTAGTGTTATATTTGAGCATATAAGTATGACATTTGCATAGTGTCTTGACTCGACCCGACCCGTTTCATGAATAAGGATCCGTGAGACGGTCTTACACAAGTGTGACCCTTTATTTATATATTTTTGAGTTCTACCACTTGTACTTCTAAATTCTACTCTTTTAAATTTCCTCTCTAAAATGACAAACAAGATATAATATTTTTATTATATAAATCTCAAAAAAAGTATCTACATCAAGAATTTGTAACAGAAATTAAAAATTAGGAGTAAGAAGTAAAAGTCATGTAGTATTTATTTTAAGAAAAACAATATATTTCCTACCAAAAAGCTGGTCACCCCAAGGAGATGAGTTGATATGATGTTTCTTGGACGCATCATGAATTGTCTGGTTCGGGATGCAAAACTTTATCTCAATTTATTATATTCATCAACATTGTGATATTATTATAATTGTAAAAATAAGACAAAAAAATTGTACTTTAAAAATGAAAAAAAAAAACCTTCACATCATCCTTGTCCATATTTATGTCACAGTAAAATTTTATTTTCAAATGCAACAATGAAATGGGTAGTCCACCGACGTTTATTCTGATATACTTACAATTGAATATCGATGGAATTATCATGGGTAAAATCATCATTTTGAACCACATATTTGATATATTCAAACAAGGGTTTGTTTGAAAATTCAAAAAATGATGCTCCTAAGTTATTTTTTTAGACTTTTCTGTGTGATGGTTTTAACGGATCGGGTCCACCATAAATCGGATATGGGGGGCCGGGCCTAACAGACTAGAGCCCAGGCGGTTACAAAAGTGACTACAGGAATCGAACCCGCGACAAGGGGTTGAAAGTGAGAAGCGATACCACTCGACCGTAGTATTTGCCGTGTTTATTTTTTGCCGTGCCTTGATGATACCCGAGCCTCTCTATTTATACTGGCTCCCCCACTTCCAGATTCGCCCACGTGTACGCTCCAAGATCCCACTCCCGCTCCTCGCGCCACGTGGTCCACGCACCGCACACCTCACCGCGTGATGCTCGCAAATCTACCCCACCCAGCACGCCATCACCCCTCAACCGCCCCCTATCACCTCGCCAGGCGCGGAGGGGGCGCCAGGCCACGGCCCGCCCACGCACCGGGGGCGCTGGGCGCACCGTGGCCGGGCGCTGCCAGCGCGCCCGCCGGCGGCCTCGCCGGCACCCCCTGACCGGAGCCTCGCCCGTGTACCCCTCAACCCGGCCCACTGTCACAAGCCCAATAAATCAAGCCTACACCCAATATCCCCATCACCGTGTTTAGTAAATTAGTACTAAGAAAAATGAAGTAAAAGAAAAATATTCAGGTTAACAGAGAGAAAAAAAAGGATCCAATTTGACAGAAAATATCATTCTAATTTTTTATTCAAAAGACATTTTCAATTATTTTTCATATCACTTCACTCTCTTCATTTTTAAATTACTTTTTGAATTATTATAATTACCACCACCACATCACAACACAGCCAAACCATCGGCACCGCCAGCACACCACAACACAACCAAACTGTGCCATGCGTATGAAAAACTAGTAATTATAAAATTACTAGTAAATACATGTGAAAAATTAGTAAATTAAGAAAAATATATATCTATTATACCATACAACAACAACGAATCCCAAAATACCATGTCATTAAAATAAAAAGTTAATATAGATTGAACCCCTCTTTAAAATAGTAATAGTCTTTAAATTATTATATATTTTAAATTAACCTTAATATTATTTTATTGCAATCTTTATATAATTGTCGCTCTATGCGAAACAAGGAAGCTGCACATCCCAGACTTCAAGTTCAAAAACGAGAAGATCGTACCAAATTTTGTCCAAAACTGAGAAGATTATTCTCTTTCCCTTCCAAATGGATTGACCAACCCATTATATTACCGTATGAAATACGCTTGCTTAGACAGTTCATTTATTTGAATTTATTGCATGTATTATACGGAGTATTACTTAAAGTCAACTGCATGATAGGTTTACGGGGAAGAATTTCGATATTATATAACGAATTTAATAATTAATATAAGAATAATATTAAAATTTTCTTATTTCAATGGAGCTTTTCATCATATCACTCATTATTATAAATGAAAATACCATCTAAATCTTTTATATTCGATGCTGGAAAATGGTCAATACACCCCTAAACATTATACAAAAATACAATTTAGCCTACAAACTTTAAAAAGTGCAATTAAATACTTTAACTTCATAAAATCAATCAAATAAGCCCACCTAGTAGGTAACTAACCGTTACTGGTAATTATACCACCATTGACCGACTGACGCTTGTTGATCGTCGGAAACCCAAAACGGCACCCTGAACAGTAAAAAAAAAAAAAAAAAANTCTTATACCCAACTCCATTTCCGCCATTAGAGCTGCCGACAGCTTCTTTCTTTTGTTGCGAAGAAGAAGAGAATAGAGGGAATCCGAAAACCCCGGGCTTAGAAGAGCTTCTCAGTGAACAGACCGGGACGTTGAGAACTCGGGTGACCCGAACATTTGCTGAATAGGACCGTTCCATTCCCCTGTGCTTGTATCTGGGCTCACCATTCAAACTGCTTGGACTGCTTGAGCTTCTCTCCAAGCTGTGGAACACTATCTTCCCTGAAGAGTTCATCCGCGGACTGTCCGCTGAGACTCCGCCGATTGTGGCGGCGTCTGCTGCTCTGCGGCACACTCTCCCCGCGGGATTTTCGGAAGACAGTGCCCTTGCTTTCACCAATCGGACCCTGGGAGGGTTGCGACAGAGATTTATGGCCTTCTCTGAATCCAGGGAGATGCGAGGGAGGTCGTCGTTTTCGTGTCCAGAAGAGGAAGATGAGAGCGAGAGGCGAGAGGAGGAGTTCGACGCGGACTCGTTGTCGGAATCCTTCAGCAATGGAAAGCTAAGCGATTCGTCAATTGATGAGTTCAGTGATTTTGAACAGCGCTGAAGCAGATTTTTCATAGATTTATGGCTGCAATTACTCTGTGAGGGAGACGACAACGGCGGCGGCGACGTCGTTTTGATACTATCGTCCTTCACATTGCGGTTTTGGTACAGCTTCTTCAACCCTAGAAGCTCCTTCCACCTGCTTGAACTCCTCGGCGCCTTTGTGGAAATCTCATTTCTCGTTTCTATCATCGGAGTATCCGGCAACTTAACCTCCATACCCGCCGCCTCACCAGTCTCCGTGGCCGGCAGCCGGATCGTCGGTACTTGAAGCGGTAACAGCTTTCCATCGGAGAAGAGCTCATCCGCGGGAAGCATAATCTCAGGACGGTCAAGTCGGAACTCAAAATCCGCCGCATCATCGCCGAGAACTTCCGGATCTGAATCTTCCTGCTTATCATCACCGCACTTGTCCGCCGCGCGTGGTGGCGAAGATGAATGCTTAGCTCCGGAAGCCTTCGAGGACTGCATATCATCCATAACCTCCCTACTAAATGAGGTTCGGTACTTGGACGGCGGACAGTCTAGGAAATTCTCCGGCGACATACCAGTGCTGTTGACGCACGCCGACGTCATCTCCTGCCGTATGCAACGCCAACAAAAATTATAGAAAATCTACAGAGTCAAATGCATCTGAAATATATTTCAAACTTGTCACACATATAGTGAGAGAGAAAATACGGTTATCGCGGCAGTCTAGGGTTTGGAGGCGCCATGTGAGTAGTTTAACAGGATAGAATAGCTCAGTGTTGTGTAGCGGAGATTCGGAGAAGGTGTCCCGGTGGCGCAATTCGGGGAGTGCAGAAAGAGCTGTGAATTCTCGGACCGGGTTTTATAAATAATAATAATAATAATAATAATAATAATAATAATTATTATTATTATTATTATTATTGATTCGAATTCAATCACTCATCGTCTCATCAGTTTCATGTTTACTTTCAAATAATTGATTTAAGATCTTTCCAAAAAAAATAATTGATTTAATATGGGAAATTGGGAATAGTCAAATAAAAGAATGGAATTACTAGCGGCAACTCGGCAAGTGGGTCCAAATATTTGTAATGAATTGGGGTGAGATGGTACGCATGTCGCATGACGATATTTGGTCAAAGTCTATGGTCTTCCAACGATAAACATTATATTATTTATGGCAAAAACTTGTGTGAGACCGTCTCACCATGAGACGAGTCGTGTCGTGTCGGGTCAAGATGCAAATGTAACACTTATATACACAAATGTCATACTTATATGTTCAAATGTAATACTCATCAGGAATAAAAATTTTGTTATTTATAAGGGTAAATGTAATACTTTTAAGAGAAAATACAATACTTTTACATTTCAATTTAAAAGTATTACAATACATTTTTCCACAAAAGTATTATATTTGCCCTTATAAGTAAGGAGCACTTGTCAACATTACTTATTATGAAAAATGTATTACTTTTTCTCTAATAAGTAACAAAAATTGTATTCTTGATTAGTGTTATATTTGAGCATATAAGTATGACATTTGCATAGTGTCTTGACTCGACCCGACCCGTTTCATGAATAAGGATCCGTGAGACGGTCTTACACAAGTGTGACCCTTTATTTATATATTTTTGAGTTCTACCACTTGTACTTCTAAATTCTACTCTTTTAAATTTCCTCTCTAAAATGACAAACAAGATATAATATTTTTATTATATAAATCTCAAAAAAAGTATCTACATCAAGAATTTGTAACAGAAATTAAAAATTAGGAGTAAGAAGTAAAAGTCATGTAGTATTTATTTTAAGAAAAACAATATATTTCCTACCAAAAAGCTGGTCACCCCAAGGAGATGAGTTGATATGATGTTTCTTGGACGCATCATGAATTGTCTGGTTCGGGATGCAAAACTTTATCTCAATTTATTATATTCATCAACATTGTGATATTATTATAATTGTAAAAATAAGACAAAAAAATTGTACTTTAAAAATGAAAAAAAAAAACCTTCACATCATCCTTGTCCATATTTATGTCACAGTAAAATTTTATTTTCAAATGCAACAATGAAATGGGTAGTCCACCGACGTTTATTCTGATATACTTACAATTGAATATCGATGGAATTATCATGGGTAAAATCATCATTTTGAACCACATATTTGATATATTCAAACAAGGGTTTGTTTGAAAATTCAAAAAATGATGCTCCTAAGTTATTTTTTTAGACTTTTCTGTGTGATGGTTTTAACGGATCGGGTCCACCATAAATCGGATATGGGGGGCCGGGCCTAACAGACTAGAGCCCAGGCGGTTACAAAAGTGACTACAGGAATCGAACCCGCGACAAGGGGTTGAAAGTGAGAAGCGATACCACTCGACCGTAGTATTTGCCGTGTTTATTTTTTGCCGTGCCTTGATGATACCCGAGCCTCTCTATTTATACTGGCTCCCCCACTTCCAGATTCGCCCACGTGTACGCTCCAAGATCCCACTCCCGCTCCTCGCGCCACGTGGTCCACGCACCGCACACCTCACCGCGTGATGCTCGCAAATCTACCCCACCCAGCACGCCATCACCCCTCAACCGCCCCCTATCACCTCGCCAGGCGCGGAGGGGGCGCCAGGCCACGGCCCGCCCACGCACCGGGGGCGCTGGGCGCACCGTGGCCGGGCGCTGCCAGCGCGCCCGCCGGCGGCCTCGCCGGCACCCCCTGACCGGAGCCTCGCCCGTGTACCCCTCAACCCGGCCCACTGTCACAAGCCCAATAAATCAAGCCTACACCCAATATCCCCATCACCGTGTTTAGTAAATTAGTACTAAGAAAAATGAAGTAAAAGAAAAATATTCAGGTTAACAGAGAGAAAAAAAAGGATCCAATTTGACAGAAAATATCATTCTAATTTTTTATTCAAAAGACATTTTCAATTATTTTTCATATCACTTCACTCTCTTCATTTTTAAATTACTTTTTGAATTATTATAATTACCACCACCACATCACAACACAGCCAAACCATCGGCACCGCCAGCACACCACAACACAACCAAACTGTGCCATGCGTATGAAAAACTAGTAATTATAAAATTACTAGTAAATACATGTGAAAAATTAGTAAATTAAGAAAAATATATATCTATTATACCATACAACAACAACGAATCCCAAAATACCATGTCATTAAAATAAAAAGTTAATATAGATTGAACCCCTCTTTAAAATAGTAATAGTCTTTAAATTATTATATATTTTAAATTAACCTTAATATTATTTTATTGCAATCTTTATATAATTGTCGCTCTATGCGAAACAAGGAAGCTGCACATCCCAGACTTCAAGTTCAAAAACGAGAAGATCGTACCAAATTTTGTCCAAAACTGAGAAGATTATTCTCTTTCCCTTCCAAATGGATTGACCAACCCATTATATTACCGTATGAAATACGCTTGCTTAGACAGTTCATTTATTTGAATTTATTGCATGTATTATACGGAGTATTACTTAAAGTCAACTGCATGATAGGTTTACGGGGAAGAATTTCGATATTATATAACGAATTTAATAATTAATATAAGAATAATATTAAAATTTTCTTATTTCAATGGAGCTTTTCATCATATCACTCATTATTATAAATGAAAATACCATCTAAATCTTTTATATTCGATGCTGGAAAATGGTCAATACACCCCTAAACATTATACAAAAATACAATTTAGCCTACAAACTTTAAAAAGTGCAATTAAATACTTTAACTTCATAAAATCAATCAAATAAGCCCACCTAGTAGGTAACTAACCGTTACTGGTAATTATACCACCATTGACCGACTGACGCTTGTTGATCGTCGGAAACCCAAAACGGCACCCTGAACAGTAAAAAAAAAAAAAAAAAAAAAAAAAAAAAAAAAAGAAAGGCACCGAAAATCCAAAACGGCTGTCGGAGTCTAACGACCTCTTTATCCAAGAAGAAGGCGACCGACGTTGCCTTCTTCAACTGAGAAGAAGGCAACGCTAGTTACCTTCTTCGACTGAGGAAGAAGGCGACAAGAAAACGATCGTCTATCTACAACCGTTTTATTGTATTAAACATGTATATTATTGAATCACAAATGCTTTATATGACTTGAAGTAGTAAACCATTGACTAAATAATTTCCTCCTGAAGTAGAAATATGTAAATATGAATATGTGTCATTATGTGCTCATTAGAGAGTTGCTAATGAGTTATTTATTTATTATCTTAGTCTATGTTGATGATATAAATATTATTGAAATACATAAAAAACTTGATGATATTAGCTCAGGCTTATTAAAGATACTGTTTTGAAATGAAAGACTTGGGAAAATCAAATATTGTCTCGACCTGCAGATCGAGTATCTCCTTGAAGCAATTCTATACACAAGGTAGCTTACATTGAAAAACATCTTGAAGATGTGTCACTAGTACAGATCTGCACATCCGCTACCTTTGTAAAGGGTTATCCGCTACCCTTGTACAAGGGTAGCGGATGCTAGGGTCGCTGAAAGCCCTGAGCATTCCGCTACCCTTTTACAAGGGTAGCAGAAAGTTGAGCATCCGCTACCCTTCTAAAAATATAAGGGTAGCAGATTCTTTTATTTTATTTTATTTTTTAAAGCATCTACTACCTTTCTATAAATAAAAGGGTAGCGGATACCATTAATTTATTATCTTTTTAAAGCATCCGCTACCCTTCTTAAAAAAAAAGGGTAGCGGATTTTTTTTCTTTTTAAAAAATCATTTATTTCTTTGCTCCTTTTTGTACTAGTGTGTTGTATGGATAATTATCATTTACTTATCACATCAATAATGGTTGTTCAATCTCTTGAAGTAGATAATCAACCATTTAGGGTTCGTTGGGAAAACAGGAAAATGACTCCTGGAAAATATTTTTTGGAAAATGAGTCATTTTCTCGAAAGTAGTTTCATTTTCAGTGTTTGGATGTATTATGAAAAATTGTACATCTTTGTGTGTTTGGTTCATTTTCTGAAAAATGGGTAGAATTGTATAATTAAACATTGTAATGATTTTATTTAAAATATAAAAAATTATAATAATATTAAAATAATGTTATTTATTAAAAAATCGAATTTAAAAAAAAAAAAAACGTAAAACCGACAGGTTTCGGGCGATTTCTCCACCTCCTTGGTCCATGGCCCTATATGGGTGATATGGCTTGGTTTTGGCCGAGGACATGTGAAACGATCATTTTAGCGATTCCGAAAAATGATTATGAGATTATACTATGAATCTATTCATACTGTAATTTAGAATTTGGGAAAATTTGGATTTTGCCTTAGTTTATGTGGTTGGAAAATCAATCATAGGGTTGAGTGCAAATGACAAAGTTAGTATTTTGACCATATCTTACTCATGCGAAGTTGGATTAAGTGATTCAAGACAATGGAAAGTTAAGAGAATTATTTATAATTTTCATGTTTAATTTTAAATTTTTAGAGATTCTAACAATATCAAAGTCCAAACCTGACATGAAGTCGTGTATGGTGCATGGATTGACTTGTGATGATAGAAAAACATAAAGTAATTACGTACTAAGAAAATGGAAATTTAAGAGCCATAGAAAATGGAAATAAGAAAAACATACAAATTAAAGAAAAAAAGTATCAAATCATTCAACCATGAACTATATATTACAAGGGTAATAACATGCATGTATATATGACAATGCAACAAACTTAAACACAATGAAACGGAAGAACTAAATCACTCCGAACATGGGCAAGAATGCAAGATCGATCAATCCAATTAACCAAATGCAGTCTAAATCTTCATCATCAAGTATATATCACATGATAATTAGTTCTTTGAAGGTGGTGGAGAGAAGAAGGGGAAAGGGATTTTGGGGAAAGAAGAAGGGAAAGAGGGCATAGGAGGCATGGCAAATTTGGGAATCCCAGGAATGGTGGGAAATGTTGGCTGGGTAGGAATAGAAGGCATTGGCGAAGCGGCTGCCCTTGGAATGGTTGGCATTCCAGGCACAGCAGGATTGGTGGCCTGAATGGCAGGGATGGCTGGCATTCCAGGGATAGTAGGAATTCCAGTGATTGGGATAGTTGGCATTCCAGGGATAGTAGGAATTCCAGGCACAACAGGATTATTGTTGGCCTGCAAGAGATTCCGAGCCGCGTAACATTTGAGAGGATTGGTGACAGAGATGAGAGCAAGAATGAAAATGCAGCTGCAGGTGAAAATGCTTCTGGCCATGGCTGTGCTGTACTAGGTATGAATTGAATTCCAAGGATGTTCTTTGAGTTGTGTTTGGTGGTGATGGAAAATGGTGAGAGATTGATTGGGTATTTATAGGTTGAACAAACTCTAAATTTGGGTTGTTTAATGTTATTGGTGGGAATGTGGTGGGTTTTGGTTATGACTCTCACCGGTTTGTTTAGAAACTGTAATGGAAGATGGGAAGGTGGTCTATCTGTTTGTTAAACCAAGCCTTGTGGTTGTCTGTTGCTGCTTTTTTGGTTAAGATATATTTCATATAAATTATATAATATTGAACAAACAATTTTACATGTTTCTCAGCTTACATTACAGTTGTTGATTGTGTTAGATGTTTTGTTGAAAGTATTAAATTAACTTTTTCATTTTCAACTTATTGGCATCAACAAGTAAGGGTGTGCATTCGGTTAACCGAACTGTTTTAACCAAATCGAATTAACTGAAATTTTAAAACCTTTAACCGTTAACCAAACCGAAATTTGTGTTACTGAATAACCGAACCGAAATTTTTTTCGGTTAACCGATTAACCGAACTTTTTAGCTGATAGTCGTATATATAAATAATAAATGTGTATTTCAACTAACAAATTAAGCTTAGTGTTACTACATGATGAATACAATTCCATGAAATTTTCATGTTACAGAACCACATGAAGAATACTTCAAAAAAAAACAAAAAAACAAAAAACACAAACATATGCTCAAAATATTAGTTACAATCAATGTTGCAGGTCATATGTTTCATGTACAACCTTTGCTATACTGATAGGCCCTCCTCAAGCTCATACTGCAAGGCAAGCCACTGCATCATATCTGTACTGATCACTTTCTGCATATGCAACTCTTTCAAAACCAAACCTGCCAGCTCCTTTTCTTCTTCATACACAAGACCTTCAACTATAATGCTATATGTTTTCTCGTCCGGCATATACCCTTTCTCGATCATCTCTTCGTAAACCGACAACGCCAAATCCGTTCTCCCACCTTTGCATAATCCAATCACTAGAGCACCGAAGTTCTTGGCGTTTGGCCTGTAACAGTTTGCCTCGAGAATCCTAACTATCTCGATGGCAGCGTTCTGCATTCTCTCCTTGCACAAGCCTTTGATTAGGTATGAATAGGTGAACTTGTCGGGAGTAAATACGGATGCTGTGATATCGCACAGAAGCTGAAATGCGGGATAGGTATTCCCCATCCTACATAGAATAGAGATCACATTTCTGTAGAAATCGTTAACCGGGTGCCCCTTTATGGCCCTCAAGCGTTCGAGGATTTTGAAGGCCTCGTGCACCATTCCTTCCTCGCAAAGAACAGCGATGGCGTTATACGTTCCGGGATTAGGATCACACTGCTGATCGATCATCTGGTTGAGATAGTTTATCACATCGGGCACCTTTTTTTCTTTACAAAGGTGGGTGATTATCGGGTTGTAACTGTCGGCTGTTGCCCTGAGCGTAACCCCCGAATGCATTTCTTCCAAGATATCAATGGCACTACGAATTCGGCCATGACTAGCGAGCGAATCAATTAGAATATTGTAGGTTGCAGTAGTTGGCAAAATGCCTTCTCGGTCCATGTCAGCAAGAAGCCGATTTGCCTCCTCCCAACGCCCTTCCGAGCCCAAGCTCCTCAATAGTACATTGTAGCTAGCAACGTTGGGATAAATCCGAATCGATGGCAATTTCCTAAACAACTGAACAGCTTCGTCTACTCTTCTCTCCTTGCACAACCCAATCAACACGACATTGTAACAAACCAAATTAGGTTTCCCACCCTTGGCCGCTATGACCTCCAAGAGCACCATAGCCTCATCAACCCCCCTCTCCCTCGAGATAACTTCAAGCATTATAGAATAAGTATACGCATCAGGGACCAGCCCTTTCTGCATCAATCTATCAATAAACCCTAGGCTCAAATTCAAGCACCCTTGCTTATAAAGCCCTCTTATAAGAATATTATACGTCTTCGTATTCACAACGTACCCATACTCCTCCATCTTCTCAACGAGATAAATGGCACGACGAACACTCCCAACCTTGCACAAGTACTTAACCAAGAAAGCACACGAAGACGCCATTGGCGTACTCCCAGACCTAACAATTGTTAGCATAACTCGGGTGGCTTTTCCGGCCTTATCGTGTTGGCAAAGGGCATAAACCAGATTGGTAGCTTGGGTTAAATCAGGCTTATAACCTTTCTCTACCATATACTCTAAATACAGAATTGCATCATGTAGCTTAAGTTCTCTGGCTGTTCTATCATTACTGGCAACATTCCAGTTAGGCAGAACAAAAATGCCATCTTTCACGGCTAATTCGCTCTGTTTCCAACAAGAATTACTAGAACGGGTATGGGCAACGGCTAATACTCTACAAAACCTCTTCTTATGCAGGAATGAGTCATAAAGTTTGGGCCTTTCGGGCAAGAATTCGCAGGGTTTTCTTGCGAGATCCGAAGATGGGTTTGTTAATGGAGGCGATGAATTTATAAGCATAGTCATGAATTGAACAGTTTCGGGAATAAAAAACAACGAATAAAGAATTCCTTATATCCAGAATTTTGACAGGACAAGAAACTTCATATGAAGTTATGAAAAAAAGTGGTTGAGCATTTAAAGATTAAAAATGCAGGAAATCAAGAAAGAGATTAAAGGGAAATGGAGCTAAGGAGGAACATACAGTAGAGTGACCCTTGTTTACTTTCTTCTTTCTTCTTCTGGAAGTTCAGAAAAGGATTGGATGTAGCGGTATCTCGGGCCGTCGGGCGTTATCATCATCTTGTGACTGCAACTCCGGAAGTTATCTCAGTAAGGGTGATAAGATTGGGCCCTTGAATGCACAACTGTATTTGGGCCAACCATTTAATTCCTATTAGCCTACCTTTTTTTTTTTTTTGAAAATACTCGGATTCTTTATAAGGTAGTATCTCTTCTATACTTTCTTAAAGATTTTCAACCCAAAAAATTTAAGTCCCTCTAACTGGGATTCAAACCTATAACCACCAATTTGGAATTGATGGTTTTATTGAGAGCGGGGATAGGAAAGTAGTAACTTTATTATCTGAGGCGCTAGGCCCAACCCAAAATGGCGGCCCAAAATAGACAATAGGGCAAATTATACTGTGCACCACGTACGTAAACGACGTCATTTTGAGCATTGTAAACTAACCGTCCGTTTTTTTTGGAAATCATGTTTCCCGTTTCGCCCGGTCTCTGTATTTATGTTAATATTCTGTGTATTCCAGGCAATAATTCTGTGTATTCTAGGCAACCGTTCTGTGTATTCTAGGCAACCATTCTGTGTATTTATGTTAGTAACACATGTCGTGATGTGTTTGTGTATTCGTGTTAGTAACCAAGTAAGTGGACGGAGATGCTTCACCCTTCATGACCACCACCAACTGTCCATGCCATCCCTATGTTTGCATCAGCATGTCTTCACTACCCTAGCCACACACACATGTACACCTTTAATACTACGCCCCCTCTGGCAAGGCGTCGTCTTCACACCATGGGGCGCACTATGCTCGCTAGGGCGCCATGGCCAGAGGTGGCCGGCCGCCGATTGGTTGTGGCAAGTTTATAAATCTATCAACCCGCAAAAGTCGAAAACAAATATAAGCAGTAACTCCTTAATACCTAAGAGATGGAATGGCTTGATGATGATAAATAAGTTTGACTCACATTTTTATTGGTTAATAATTACTCCGTATCATATTTTATTTCCTTTAAAATTAAATCATATATTCATATTTTTAGTTTTATATATAGTAAAACAACAATGTTTTTAAAGGGGTACTTGCATTTTTAGGTTCCTTAATTGTTGAGTTATGCAATTTAGACCATCATTTTCAATTTCAGTTAATGTAGTCCTTTCAATTCTTGATCATGTTTAAAATCTAGTTTATCAAGCTGTAAATATAATAAAGTCCTTCTATTTAAAAAAAAAAATTTGGACGAGGGGACTAAACGGATTATATTTACAAATTAATGAATTAAAATCTTTGAAATACAGTAAACAATTGAGAACCACATAAATTAAAATTGAAATTGAGAGACTAAATTGCATGATGATCAACAACTAAGGAATTAAAAGTGTAATTTGCCTTTTAAAAATATTTTTATTGATAAATAACAATACTTATGTATTAAAATTTTATGAAAGAAGAAGTGTCAAATAAACCATTTAAGTATGAGGAATAATATAATTAACCTAAATGAAAAAAGTTTCATCAAGAACCAACTTATTCAAGAGGTTACTAATGATGCAACAAACAAATGATAGTTATGTGGATTAAATGTATAAATAATTATTTTTATTATTTTTTTATTTTTTTTTCTTAAAATGACAAATCCAAGTTTACAATTTTTAAGAAAACGTATTCTGAAATTGAAAAAAAAAAAACAAAAAAACAAAAACAAAAACAAAAACAACTTTTACTTTTTTTTTTTTTTAAGAAAAGGGCTAGCCTAACTTGTCCAAGAACTTTAATTGGTCTACCTCAAATAGTAATACGGCAGGTGACAGACCGGGCAAATTATACTATGGACCATGGTCGTTCATTCGTTCAACACAACTGCAGTATCATTTTAACACAACTGCACTATCTGTTCAACACAATTGCAGTTTCAGACGAATGAAACTGCCTCTGTTCCGCAAAACTGCCTATCTTCTGAGTAAAAATTTTGAAGACATTTTCCGTCAAAAAAAAAAGACTTTTTTGCTTTAAACTAAAATGAATATTTTGTATTAACTTCATTTTGTGTCAAATTCAAAAAAATGACTTTCCAAAGTCATTTTCCGAATTTCTTTTGAACTTTCAAACGGATTCTAAGGGAACCCCTCCAATCTCAATTTCTAACAGTACAGACTAAAATTACACTAAAAATCCCTGCACTTTTGGTAAACCTCATTTCACAGTAATTTTCAACTACAACAATATCAACATAACCACCAAGATTGTGGCATCTCTCTTCTGTTTCATGCAAACTCATCTGCTTTTTGCAATGTTGATAATCCCACAATGTCATACTGCGTCACAAGCCGCCCCAACGTAATTTTACCTATCACTTTTATCATATGCAACTCTTTCAAAACTAAAGCCGCCAGCCCCCTTTCTTCCTCGCGAATCAGCCCTTCAACTATGAAGGTGTAAGTTGTCTCCTTCGGCCTGTACCCTTTCTCCACCATCTCCTCGTAAATCCCCAGCGCCAAATCTGTTCTCCCCGATGTGCATAGCCCGAGTACTAGAGAGTTCAAGAGGTTAACATCTGGACCGTAACAGTTTGCATCCAGAACCCTGATGATCTCGAGGGCAGCATCGTGCATTCCCTCCCTGCACAGTCCTCTGATCAGGGACGAATAGGTGAACGAGTCGGGACTAAATCCAGACGTTGTCATATCGTGCAAAAGCAGGAACGCTTCGTAGGTGTTTCTCATCCTACAAAAAGCAGAAACCACATTTCTGTAGAAATCGTTGATAGGGTGCTTCTTAGTTACCCTCAATTTCTCGAGAATCTTGAAAGCCTCGTGCACCATTCCCTCCTCCTCGCAAAGAATAGCAATGGCACTATATGTTCCATCGTTAGGATCACACTGCTTATCCATCATCTCGTTAAGACAATTGATAACAGAATCCACCTTCTTTTCTTTACAAAAGTGGGCGATTATTGGGTTGTAACTGTCAGTGGTTGGCTTAAAATGTACCCCTGAATCCATTTCCCTCAACATATCAAGGGCATCACTAACCCGGCCATGATATGCAAGCGAATTAATCAGAACATTGTACGTTATTGTAGTCGGTGTAACATCGTCTCTATCCATATCAGCAAGAAGCTGGTTAGCCTCCTCCCATCGTCCATCATAGCACAAGCTCCTCAATATCAAATTATAGCTAACAACGGTGGGACTAATCCCTAACGACCCCCATTTCCTAAAGAACCGAATAGCCTCATCAACTCGCCTTTCCTTGCACAACCCCGTCAACAAAACATTGTAACAAACCACATTAGGCTCCCCGCCCTTGGCAACAATGTTTTCCAATAACACCATAGCCTCATCAACCCCGTTATCCTTATAAGTAGCTTGAAGCATAATCGAATGCGTATAAGCATCGGGCACAAACCCTTTTCGCATCAACCTATCTACAAACTTGAGGCTCACGGACAAGCATCCCCGCTTGCAAAGCCCTCGTATAAGAGTGTTATAAGTGACAGTATCGGTCGTGTACCCATACTCCTCCATCTTTTCGATTAATTGCATCGCGTGTCCCATATTCCCTTTCTTGCACAAGAAATTGACCAAGAAAGTGTAGGAAGATGCCTCTGGCATACTCCCAGACCTAACCATCAATTCCATAACCTTGGTGGCTTTATTGAGCTTATTGTGGTGACAAAGAGCATAAACTAGGTAAGTGGCTTGGGTTAAATTAGGCTTATAACCCTTGTTTACCATATCGTCTAAATAGATAACTGCATCATTTAGCTTATGATCCACGATTCTTTTGTCATTACTGGGAGACTTCTTCCAGTTTGGAAGAACAAAAACACCATCTTTCACAGCTAATAAGTCAGTCTGGTGGTTAGAAAAATTATTAATTCCAGTATGGGCAATGGCTAATGCTCTATAAAACCTCTTCTTATGCAGCAAGGGAGCATAAAGTTTTGGCCTTTCTGGCAAGAATTCACAGGGTATTCTTGCGAGATCTGATGGTGGGGTTCTTAAAGGAGTTGCTGAATTTATAAGTACAGACATGAATTGAAATGTTTGGGGAAGAAAATGACAGAAAAACAATTGCTTATCTCCTAGAGGTGGAAAAGAACAGAAACTCCATGTGAAGTGAGGAAAGAAAACCCAGAAATGGGTGTGGTGAAGAGAGGTGGTTGAGGATATATATATGAAGCTTAAAAGAAACAGGAAATGAAGATGAAACAGAAATGGAGCTAAGGGGGAACATACAAGAAGTGTGTTTGCAATCAGTGATTTGGGTTTGCTGTGTCTTCCCCACTACTCCCCTTTACTTTCTTCTCCAAGTTGAGAAATCAGAAGACGATTGGCTGTATTGTATTCTCTCCCACGCTATCGCTAATCCTCACCTCAACTCCTCAACTTATCTCAGTTTCTTCGACCCTTGAAAGTTGAAAGCGCAAATGTACTCAGCCCCACCAATATAAAAAAAAAATAAAAAAAAAAATAAATAAGTACTTACTAGTTAGTTATATCACGGACTCGGGTCACAATTTACCTACTGAATGCTTACAATTCAAATTGTGAATATTCAATTGATAAATTGTAAACATTTAATTGCGAACATTGAATATATAAATTGTGAACATTCAGTATGTAAATAGTGTATTTTGAACATAAGTCCACCTTGTACAATAGATCTGGGTCCACAAAATAATTTATTGTCAAAGAATTTTGTGGTCAAACGGCATAACTGTAACTTTCCTAGACAAGGCTATTTTTCCTTCCAAAATTTTCTCTTAATATTTCTTTCCATGATGTGATTTATAATTATTGGGTGTCTATAAATTAGATGACCCTTTATTCGTTAAAAAGAAAGTTAATTGTCCAATTAGAAAATGTCATTTAAGAATAGAAAGATTGAACGGGTGGGTAGCATTTTTTTTTTGGAATACTATTAACCATGTTACATGTAGTATTTGTCCATATGTACTTTCTCAACTTATTGAAGCTAACGAGTCAATATTGCCCCCATTGAGGCTCGAACATGACCTCCCAATAAATAAAAAGCTTTCGGAACGGTTTTAGACTGTTTCAAAATTAATAGAAAATTCAAAAACTAGTTTCGAGTTCAATTTAAAAAAAAAAAAAAACATTGGGTCAAAACTCCAAATTTGAAATTTTAAATTAAAACATATTCCCCTTATTTCACATTTTTGTCCACACAAAATTGTTCCATAGTTTCCTTCCATTTTCTTAACCGGTCAATTAGGATTACATACCAAAACGTCAAACCCCAAACGCGATTAACAGCAGCGTTTAACTACCGAACCAAATAACGTATCATACATTTGTCAAGGTAAAAGTTTTATTACCCCGTTAAAAAAAGATTACAATTATAATAGTTTTCTTTAGTAAATTTAAAATACAATCTTTCAGCCAGTAATATGAGGATGAAAAAAAGGGACTTCATAAAATACACATCTGCACAAGGGAAGGAATAAACTAACACTACAATCTTTCACCTCAGCTGCTACCAATTTCTCAAGCAAAACCAAAACCACTACTGGGAGAATACATACACAGTACTTTGTTGTTTCTTATCATATCCATGCCATTGAAGATAGTATTTCTGATAAAGGAACCATTTTTATGGCAGTAATTTTCAACTCGATCGGCCACATCAGAAAACGAGATAAACATATACACAAAATAACCGATAATGTGGCAACTGGCAAGTCAGTTCTGTATCATATATGTGCAAAGTCGACGATTATCTTGGCTATGTCGACAAGCCCTCGAGGTCGTACTGCATGTAAAACCGCTGGAATGTAATTGTAGTAATCACTTCTCTCATATGCAACTCTTTCAAGACTAAACCCGCCAGCTCCAGTTCCTCTTCGTGGGCGAGCCCTTCGACTATAATGGTATATGTTTTCTCGTTTGGCTTATAGCCTTTCTCGACCATCTCCTCGTAAATTGCTAGTGACAAATCCGTTCTTCCACATTTGCATAGCCCGAGGATTAGAGTGTTGAAGTTCATAATGTCTAGCCTATAACAGTTCGCCTCGAGAATCCTAAGCATCTCGATGGCAGCGCCCAGCATTCCCTCCGCGCACAACCCTCTGATCAGGGATGAATACGTGCTTGCGTTGGGAGTAAATCCGGACATTGTGAGATCGTACAAAAGCTGGAATGCTGGATACATATTTCCCTTCCTGCAAAACCTAGAAATCGCGGTTCCATAGAAATCGTTGAAGGGTCGACTCTGTTTGACCCTCAAAATCTCGAAAATTCTGAAAGCCTCTTGCCCCATCCCCTCCTCGTAAAGAACAGAAATGGCGCTATACGTTCCATCATCAGGGTCACACCGCTGGATAATCATCTTGTTAAGACACTCCCTCACGGCATTCATCTTCTTTTCTTTACAGAGACGGGCAATTATCGGGTTATAACTGGCAGCAGTTGGCTTCAACTTATTCCTCGAACACATTTCATCCAAGATATCAAGCGCATTACTAACTTGGCCATGAAGAGCACGCGAACCAATTAAAATATTGTAGGTTAATACATCCGGGGAAATACCCTCTCTAGACATGTCAGCAAGAAGCCGATATGCCTCCTCCCAACGCCCTTCAAAGCACAAGGGACTCAACACAATATTGTAGCTAACAACGTCAGGACTAAACCCTTTCACCGGGAATTCCCTAAAGAAATCTATAGCTTCGTCAACCCTTCCCTCCTTACACAGCCCCGTCAACACAACATTGTAATTTTCCAAAGTAGGCTTGTCGCCATTGGCAACTATGTTTTCCAAGAGAACCATAGCCTCATCAACCCCCCTCTCGATATAAGTAGCTTGAAGCAAGACCGTATAAGTATATGAATCCGGGACAAGCCCTTTTTGCATCAACCTATCGATAAACTGGAGGCTAAGAGTTAACTTCCCTCGCTTACAAAGCCCTCTTAGGAGACAATTATAGGTCACATTATCCGCGGTGTACCCATACTCCTCCATTTTTTCAACTAATTGCATAGCATGCCCAACACTTCCTTTCTTGCACAAAACATTCACCAAGAAAGTGTAAGCCCTAGCATCTGGAATACTCCCAGACCTACCCATCACTTCTATAACTCTACTCGCTTTTCCGGGCTTATTTCGTTGGCAAAGAGCACAAACCAGGTCAGTAGCTTGCCTCAAATCAGGCTTATAACCCTTCTTTGCCATATTCTCTAAATAGATAACTGCATCAAATAGCTTATGTTCTTTGGTTCTTTGGTAATTCCAATTAGGAAGAACAATAATCCCACCCTTCACCGCTAATCCGCTCTGCTTCTTAGAAGAATTAGCAATACGGGTCTGGGCAACGGCTAATACTCTAGAAAGCCTCTTCTTTCGCAGCAAGGAATGATAAAGTTTAGGCCTTTTGGGCAAGAATTCACAAGGGTTTCTTGAGAATTCTGGTGATGGGTTTGTTAACGGAGGTGCTGAAACGATAACCACGGCCATGAATTGAATGATTCCGTGAAGAAAATGGCAAACAAACAAACAATTCCTTATCACATAAATTCTGACAAAACCAGAAACTTCATAAAGAAGCAGGAAATCAAGAAAGAGGGTAAAGGGAACATGAAACAAAAATACAGTAACTGTTTTGCAACCACTGATTTAAGCATACCGTGTCTTCCTCACTTTCTTCTTTTCAAAGCTCAAAACAGAAATTGGCGTTCCCTCTCCGACGTTATCCTAACCAGAGTTCTGAGTATGGGTGGTGAGACTGGGCCAATCAGCCAAAGAAAGCCCAGCTGTATGGACTAAGGGTTCATATTTGCTTGAAATTGTAGCATTTAAAGTGGTGGAAGTGAAATTTGTATGTGCTTAAAAAGTTACTATGAGTTTAAGATGATGATCATAAATGATCATTAATGATATTTGCATATATATACATAATAAACTTCAAATGGATAATTTATATTCAGTGAGAATTTAGTCGAACTATAACTTTTAAAGTAGTGATCGAAATCACTCCAAATGCTAAGAATGTAAACACCTTTTCAAATGTGTTATGAGTTTAGTTGTTATATTGCGATTCCTTCTAAAAATGAAAAGGTAATGCATTTAAGTTTGTCGAGTTGAAAATCGAAGAAGAAAAAAGTATGCTACCGTGTGTCCTAATTTGACAACTAAACATTGATTGTAAGGGCATGTTCAATGTGTAAAAGTGAATACTAAGGAAATTTGGGATTAGTTATGCCCATAACATCGGCAAAAGGAGTTGGACCTAAACCCTCTAATAATGTTTTAAAGATTTGTAAGTTTGAATGAGAATAATCATGATGTGTTGTCATCCAATCTGCACAAAAATTAACTTTCTAGTGTATGTTGAAATACTCAAATGTTTGGTTTAAGAGATTGAGGTGATGAATGGTGATATCTCAACTGGATAAGTAGTAAATGGTAATACATTTGGTAATAACCATTTTTCAAAGTATTAAAAAATTTTGAGAATACAACACAATTGCTATTTACAAAATGGATATGAGATGGATTGTAAAGGCAAATAAATACTAAAGAAATATGGGTGTAATGATGCTCATAACATCATAAAAAAGAGTTGGGTCTAAACCCTATGATGATCTCTTAAAGAGTTTGAACGAGGATAATCATGATGTGTTGTCATCCAATCTATACAGAAATTAACTTTTTGTTGTATGTTGAAATCGTAAGTTGAACGCCTTGATGTTTGGTTGAAGGTATTGAGGTGATGAATGATTATATGATTTATATCTCAACTGGATGAGTAGTAACACATTTGGTAATTACCATTTTTCAAAGTGTTAAATATAGTAGCTTCTTCTATTTGAAACTTATTACCTCGAATCTGATGGCTCTTACTTGTTTATTATATGTTCTGCGGCATTCTATGATTAACTTGTGACAATAGTGTAATTTGTAAAGGACAAAAGGGTTTGCTATGTCAACCAAAGATCAATAGCCATAAACAAGGAAAGAAGAAAAGTATACAATGAAAAGAGTATCAAATGTAAAAATACACACTGTATGTTATATTACATGGGTATGACCGAGCAGTCGAGCACACATGACGGCTCATAAATTTTGAAGAAATTGACAAACAATGAAACTGAATGACTAAATCACTCCAAACATAAGCAAGATCACAACCAAAAGCAATCTAAATCTCCATCAAGTATACATATATATCAGATGATAATTAGTTCTTGGAAGGTGGTGGAGAGAAGAAAGGGAAAGGGATTTTGGGGAAAGAAGAAGGGAAAGAGGGCATAGGAGGCATGGCAAATTTGGGAATCCCAGGAATGGTGGGAAATGTTGGCTGGGTAGGAATAGAAGGCATTGGCGAAGCGGCTGCCCTTGGAATGGTTGGCATTCCCGGGATAGTAGGAATTCCAGGCACAGCAGGATTGTTGGCCTGAACGGTAGGGATGGCTGGCATTCCAGGGATAGTAGGAATTCCCGTGATTGGGAATGTTGGCATTCCAGGGATAGTGGGAATTCCAGGCACAACAGGATTATTGTTGGCCTGCAAGAGATTCCGAGCTGCGAAACATTTGACAGTGTTGGTGACAGAGATGAGAGCAAGAATGAAAACACAGCAGGTGAAAATGCTCCTGGCCATGGCTGTACTGTACTACTAGGTATGAATTCCAAGGCTGTTCTTTGAGTTCTTGTTGGAGGTGATGGGAAATGGTAAAAGATTCATTGGGTATTTATAGCAGGAACAATCTCTAAATTTTGGTTGTTCATATGCTATTGGTGGGAATGTGGTGTGTTTTGGTTATGACTGTCACTGGTTTGTTTAGAAACTGTGATAGAAAGTGGTTTATGTTTGTTAAACCTTAGTCTTGTGGTTTCATGTGGCCAGACATTGGAGTACCAACTATTAAGGTAGTTAAACAACCAATGAAAAATTAAATAGACTTTATAACCTACCAAAAACAAATTAAGAGGACCCTTCTAAGTTCTAACATGTCAAATAGCCAGAGAGAAAACTGATTGTGTTTGTGATAAAAAGAAGTGTTTTTACAGCAATATTTTTCAACAAGATCACCATAGTCCATAAGCACAAAGAATCGCAAAGTTGACTATATACCTTTGCTATGTTGATAAGCCCTCGAGATCATACTGCATGAGAAACCGCTGCATTGTAGTCATACTGATCGCTTCTCTCATACGCAACTCTTTCAAAACTAAACCTGCCAGCTCCAGTTCTTCTTCATGGGCAAGCCCTTCAACTATAATGATATACGTTATCTCATTAGGCATATAGCCTTTCTCGATCATCTCCTCGTAAATTGCCAATGACAAATCTGTTCTTTGAGACTTGCATAGCCCAAGTATTAGAGCGTTGAAGTTCTTAACATCTAGCCTATAGTAGTTCGCCTCCAGAATATTGATTATCTCGATGGCAGTATCCAGCATTCCCTCGGCGCACAACCCTCTGATCAGGGATGAATAGATGTTCGAGTTTGGAGTAAATCCGGACATTATCAGATCATACAAAAGGTGAAATGCTGGATACGTATTTCCCTTCCTACAAAAACTAGAAATCACAGATCTGTAGAAATCATGAAAGGGGCGGTTCTGTTTGACCCTCAAAAATTCGAGAATTCTGAAGGCCTCTTGCCCCATCCCCTCCTCATAAAGAACAGCAAAGGCATTATATGTTCGTTCATCAGGATCACACCGCTGAATAATCATCTTGTTAAGACACTCGCACACGGCACTCACCTTCTGTTCTTTACAGAGGCGGGCAATTATTGGGTTGTAACTGGCAGCAGTTGGCTTGACATTATTCCTCGAAAGCATTTCATCCAAGATATCAAGGGCATTACTAATCCGTCCGTGAAGGGCAAGCGAACCGATTAAATTATTATAGGTTAATATATTTGGCGAAATATCTTCTCCAGCCATGTCAGCAAGAAGCTGATACGCCTCCTCCCAGCGCCCTTCAAAGCACAAGGGGCCCAATAGAATATTGTAGCTAACAATATCAGGACTAAACCCTTTCGACGGGAATTTTCTAAAGAACTGAATAGCTTCATCGACTCTTCCTTCCTTGCACAGCCCTGTCAACAAAACATTATAATTCGCCAGACTAGGTTTGCCACCATTGGCAACTATGTTTTCCAAGAGAACCATAGCCTCATCAACCCCCTTCTCCATATAAGTAGCTTGAAGCCAGACCGTATAAGTATACGAATCAGGGACCAATCCTTTTTCCATCAACCTATCTATAAACTGAAGGCTCAAAGTCAACTTTCCCCGCTTACAAAGCCCTCTTAGAAGACAATTATAGGTCACATTATCCACAGCGTATCCTTTCTCCTCCATCTTTTCGACTAATTGCATCGCGTGGCTGACATTTCCTTTCTTGCACAAGAAATTCACCAAGAGAGTGAAAGAATGCGCATCCGGTATACTCCCAGACCTAATCATCATTTCTATAACTCTGCTCGCTTTCCCGAGCTTATTGTGCTGGCAAAGAGCATAAACCAGGTCAGTAGCCTGAGTTAAATCAGGCTTATAACCCTTCTCTACCATATCCTCTAAATAGATAGCTGCATCCTGTAGCTTAAGTTCTCTGATTCTTTGATTATTACCGGAAGACCTCCAGCTAGGCAGGCGAAAAACGCTATTTTTTACAGCTATGTCGCTCTGAACCACAGAAGCATTACTCACACGGGTATAGGCAATGGCTAATACTCTATTAGGGTTCTTCTTATGGAGCAATGAATCATAAAATTTAGGCCTTTCGGACAAGAATTCACAAGGTTTTCTTGCGAGATCTGACGATAGGTTTGTTAATGGAGGTGCTGATTTTATCAGCACAGCCATGAATTGAACAATTTCGCGAAGAAAATGACAAATAAACAGTTCCCTTATCTCCAAAATTTTGAGAAAACGAGAAACTTCATATGAAGTGAGGAAAGAAATTAAAGTCAAGCTGATAAACGGTGTTGATGAGTATATGAAAATGCAGGAAATGAAGAAAGAGATTAACCCTTTTGCAATCGATTTCTTCACACCCTCTTCTTCTCCCAGTTCAAAATGGCTGGACTCTCTGGGACGTTATCCTCGCCTTGCGACCTAAGTTCTCATAGGATTGTTAAATTTTATATTTAAATATTTAGAACCCATTCCAAAAACCTGTCTTGAAACTCATTTAATATATATTTTTTTAAAAATTAAATTTAAATATTTTTGTTTAACAAATCAAATAATTTATTACATGATCAATTATACAAATTTGTTTAATGAAATTTTTTCATACTTTCCTATCAACTAAAAGTATGAAAAAAATATTTTTTTTTATATTTGACAGAAATAATTTTACAAGAAATATTTATTAATATTTTGGTGTTATCTTATAGACATAAAAAGAATTAAATTACTTAAAAATAATAATTAAAATGGTTAGTTCGTGTAAGTTTTTCTAATGAAGTATGAGGAATTTAACAAATCACTTTTAAATTAAATTATTAATAAATTATATTTTAAAAAATTCAAGTTTGTAACAAGAATATTCAAAATTCGAAACAGTACGCATATAAAAATAGTGTTGTTATCTTTCGTGTCGTAATGATTAGATTCTGATCATAATAAAGTTACCATAATATTATGTTTACGAAAGAGTAAGCAAATGAGTAGTTGTATTGCTAAGAGTTTTGAGTACAATATTAAGCATGCCCCATACTATTATAGGAGCGTAGCTTTTATATTGGACAATGGCTAGTTGGCTACTAAGTATAATAGTTATCACAATAATAAGTATAAGAGCATCCTTACTAGTAGAGTTTTTTTTTGTGGTTTTTGAGAAGTTTTTGTAAGTGTGATTAGGAACGAAAAAATTGGAGGGGAGAAAAAAAATATAAAACAAATCTGATTGAAAAAAACATTTAAAAAAATTTTGCCAACCTGCTGGGCGACTACTGTGCACGAAACGTGCACAACTCCTTCATTTAGCCTACTTTTCTACTGCACAAACACCCCAAATAACAGAACCAACTTTACTTTCTCTCTCTCTCTTACTCTCTCTTTCCTCCATGTAACAATGTCAGTCTAAAAAATCGTGAATAATCTTCTACTATGGATGCTCTAAGGACCTTTTAATAAATGTGACGCTCTCTTTCATAAGTGGGCTGACCCTCTATAACTATCGCTCATTAATGAGGCGGTGCTCTAATAAGTAGAATGGTCCTGCATTAAGGGTCGGTTTAAAAAACTCAAAATTTCACTGTGTTTGGATATTTAAAGAAAACAGAGTCTAAGAAAAATATTCATTTTGGTCAACATAAAAAATTTATTTGATAAAAAATATCTTCATAAAATTTTAATCAGAATATATTTTTCAAATTATTTATTTTACATTCTCTCTCATTAAGCTAACTTCTGGATTATTATTACCACTACACTACCCAACCACCGCTGCTACTACTACTACTTATTATTATTATTATAAAAATAATATGTTTATTATCAAGAAAAGAGAACCAAACAAAAAAAAAACAATTTATTTACTTTCAATCAAACAGAGAAAAATAATTTTTGACATTAAGTTACTTTCAATCAAACGGAAAAATATTTTTTTTTAACATTCAGTTAAATACTAAAAATTAAAATATTTTTTAAAAAATATATTATTTTTTAGAAATTATTTTTTTTAGATTTTTAAATGGACTCTAAAGTAGGGGACAGACCGTTGGATCAGGGATGGAACTTTCCCCACCGGATGTTTCTCATATTCTAGTAATAATGGTAATGTAATTATTTGAGAGAGATTTGGGGAGTTAATGATAACATTATTGTGAATTAATTTAGTTAGGAAATTAAAACATTAATTAGAAGAAAACCATTAATTAGAAGCTTTAGAATACTTTCTGTCGGAACATTTTGGAGAGTTTTCTGGACTGCCACGTCTCCAAACGAAGTGACACGTATCACATCTTTAGCCCAGACAATGCCACGTATGAACTCGTCACCCCCGTCTTATAAAATCCCATTTAGCCAAAGAAGAAAGGCAGAATAATCTGATCGGAACATGGCGAAGAGCAAGGAAGAGATAACCTACGGCACCGCTCAGGCAAGGTTGTCGGAGGACGATGCCCTGAGAGTGAGATACAAAGGAGGGGACCCACTGGAAGGCGGCAAGATCGCCGAGTCAGAGCCCGTGGAGCTCTTCTCCGCCGCTCATAACATTGAAAAACAACGGCGCAGAGAGAGCGGCGAGTCTGATCGGTCCGGGGAACGACGGGCTGGAGAAGCAGCAGCGTCTAATGAGGGACGGGATAAAAACCAACAGCCTCAGCCGCAGTTGCAGCATTGAGAAGCAAATTAAATCTTCTCTCTCTACTTTTATTTGTACCGTTTAAGATGTATTTCTTCCTATTTATAATAAGATGTATGCTGTTTTTTCAGCATAATAAAATACTTAATTGTAGTACTAAAATAGTAGCCAATGATCGGTCAAGAGGCATGTCATGAATGAGAGATCATGAGATACCGTTTCAGTGGAGGTATTAACATTTTGTGCTTTAACACTTTCAGAAAGTATAAATAGTATTAGCAGTAATAAAAAACGTTATTAACATTTTGTGCTTTAACACTTTCAGAAAGTATAAATAGTATTAGCAGTAATAAAAAACGTAATAAGTTAGTTAATTTTTGGATTAGAACACGATTTTAAATGTAAATTGAAAACAATGAGTCATATTTTAAATAAAATGGATGAATTATTTATTTATTGTTACAAGAATTCTGCAAAGAGCCACTAGTACATTACATTAAAAAACATGAGCCTATACTACATACATACATATAATATGCTGGAAAACAATCCTAATAATAAATGATGGCCAATAATGAATTAGCAGCACACATCTAACACCCAACAGCAGCACAATGCTGCACAGCACCCTTTCCAGAATCCATCACCTCTGCTTTTGGTGTTATGACGCTTGCGCCGCCGGACTTGAGCGTCGCCGGCCGCCGTCGGATACCCCGCAGGCGGAGGAGGCGCTACCATGTGCGGCCCTTTCGCTGCTGCGACATCATCGAAACGCACGCACAACATTATTAGCATAGAATGAACAAATTAAAAAAGACGATGCAAGCAAATTAAACAAAATAAGCAAATCATATATAGGCAACATATATGCAGTTATAAATTACCATAATCGTGATCGAATTGGTGGCTGTTGCTGCTGCTGCTCATGGTTTTGGTTTGCGTTGATCGATGGTCGATAACAATTAGATGATGGATGGTTTAATTTTTGAGGATGGAATAAACGTTAGCGAAGTTGATGTGTATATATAGGTAGAGAATGGTGGCCGGATAGATCGATAAATTTAACGCGTCAAAGATTATTCCAAGAAAGCGGCTGCTCATCTTTTCTGCCGCCTCTCTAGTTAGCTCCATCCACCAAGCTAAGGAATATAATGTTTCCCGCGTCTCAATTTTTAGACTACTCGGTCGTAAGTTATTCTTACAACTTACGAAGAATTGGTCGCCAATTTATACACAACGCCATTGTCGTATTAATTCATATTCTAGACAATCATTATTGTTTGGAGCATAATATCAAATAATAATCTAAACTCATCCATTATACAAATAATATATTTTTAGTATATTAAAAATGTACCTTGTATTAGTGAAAAATACATTATTTGAATACTGAAAGTAAATTATTTTGTATAATTTACATTTTTTAATGCACGAATAATGTACTTTAATTTTAGTACATTAAAAATGTACTTTTTGTTACGATTCATAGAGCACGATGTGGACTGTGGTCCACATAATAGTTTACCCCATAGATGATATTAGTTCTTTAAATTAAATAAAATGTTTAGTAAAAATTAGTTGCTTTGTTTCAAATAATATATAAAAATAACTACTAAATATATTGTTTTCTTTATCTATTTTTAATTTCATTTTATGTTTATGTGAGAACATGTTAAAATCAAGTAAAAGTGATGATTAACCTGATTTATGATAAGCGGTTGAGAGTTAGTAGAAGTAAAAACTTAGGGAAAAAAAGGCGAGGTTCATTTTAAGATATTATAAAGTTGAAAGTTTGCAATAATTATAAAATTGATTCGTATTTTTTAATTAAATTTTTTTTAATTATTATTGATAAATTTTGATAAGCGAATGAGAGTAGTCACTTTTTATCAGAGGGGCATGTTCTCATTTGGTCATGCATATATATCTTCATATGGGTTGGCTTGCATCCCGCGAATTACGCAGGCTAACCCATATAACCCGAGTACTCCCATGAGTTAAACGTGTTGAGCCCAACCAGGCAAGGTTGGAGATTTTTGCAACCCATCCCGTTTAAAAAGTGGGCTAATTATATAGGCCTAACTTGCCAAGTTGGGCATGTTTTAATAATTTAGTCTAAACTAATAAACGTGTATAGTTTTTTTTTTCTTTAAAAAAAAAAAAGTTTCAAGTAACACGTAGTCCAGTCTCTTTTTATCGAATGAGAAGAAGTGTAAATTCATGACCTCTTGCATGAGATTAACTCTATATCAAATTAAAAATGACCTTATCTCAACTAAAAGACTAAATTGATAATTAGATAGCACATTTATGTTTAACATAAAAACATATTATCCAAATTGAATGATGGTGGGTATATAATTAATTTAATATTTTACCAAAAGAGTTGATGGGTAATTTCAATGCCAAGGACCTTGTGGTCTAGTAGCATCAAACCCTTCCCTTTATACGGGAAGTGGTGAGTTCGAGCTTCAGTGGAGTCAATATTAACTCTTGTGCTTTAATAGGTTGAGAAAGTAGTTATGAATAGATACTGCATTGTAATTATTTTCTAATTTCTCAGTTTTTCATTCTCTGATGTTCTTTTAGAAAACTTGTTTACTAACATTTTAGATTAATGCTATAAAATTAACACAAGTTTAATTTTGAGTGATTTTTAGACCTTATATTTAAAATATATTTAATTTAAATAGAATAAATAGAAAAATGTGCTAGTAAACATGTTTTCTGTTTTCTGTTCTCCAATTTTTCAGGAGAAATTTTTCAATTCATAAACAGACCCAATTTTCTTATTTTCTAATCTTAGCGGACTTTGTTCTAATCGAATCCTAAGCACTTTTTTTTTTTTTTTTGGTGAAAAGAACACTTTTACCAATATCTTTTCACTTTTACCTTTTGAGATTAAATTTGTTAAGCAACCAAATTCAATTGTTGCACATTCATTATATTATAAAAGTTCTTATATAGTTATCATGTTGCTTTAGTAAAAGATTTATAAGAAACTTTTAGAAAAATGAACTTAATCCATGCTTTGAAAGTGTTTTTTGATTTATCCAAGGATATCCAAAATATCTAATAGTATATGTTGGTTTTACGACTTTAGAGCAATTACTAGCTAGCCAATACTAAAAGTCAAATATGAGAGAAATGAATAGTAAATAAATGAATTGCGAGAAAAATGAATAGAAACATATCCTTTTTATGTGAAAATCATAAGGTGTAAATCACCAATTTTTTTTGGCAATGTAAATCCAAAATTCATTATTTTGCAATGAATTTTGGTACATATACATTTATAGAGAGAGCTCTTGGGTTTATAATATTTTGTGATTTTTTTTATTTTATTTTTTTTAGAGAGGATGAATGCTGATCATGTTGGTCAGTTCTATGGAGATGTAGATGTGGATGCTCTCCTTTCTGGTCTATGGCCTTTATAGTAGAAGAGCAGTATTGCACGTAATTGGGTTCCCTCATCATCGTAATTGAGTATTTATAGTAGAGTAGTATAATTAATGGGATGAGGAGGTAATCTATACTCTATACTATATATAAAAACAATTTCCTCCTCCCAAATTTTCCCCCCAAAACTTAGGGGTATTTTGGTAAAATAATTTATTTTATTTATTTATTATTTTATTATTTTATTATTTATCCATCCTATAATATTATTATGGTAATATATGATAATGATAATATGATAATATGGTAATATTGTTAATATTAATGAGTGATGGGTGATTGGTGATATATAATTGATAATTGATAATATGGTATATGGCATTATTCTTAATATTAATATATTAATATATAATATATTAATATATACTAATATTAATTAATTAATTGGTGATTATTTTAAAAAACAATAATTAATTGGTGATCGGTGATTAGTGATATGGTAATATTGTTATATATTAATATTAATTAATTAATATATATATATATATATATATATATATATATTAATTAATTAATTAATTAATTGGTGATTGGTGATTAGTGATATGGTAATATTGTTATATATTAATATTTATATTTATATAGATTGATATTGATATTAATTAATTAATTGGTGATTGGTGATTAGTGATATGATAATCTATATCTATATCTATATATCTATATATATTTATATAATTGACATGTAATTAACTATATTAGAATGAAAAAATTATATAATATTGTAGTAAAATTTTTACATGTCAATCATCTATATTTACATAAAATTAAAATTAATTATACTTTCCTTTTGAAAAATATTCCATATTATGTTTATCCTCCACTATATAATGATGAGAAATGACTCTTCTCTCACAACGTACCAATATCTGTGCTCTCACTATTAGTTAGAGATCTATAATCTATAATTCTACGAAGTCGAAGATCGAACTTTAACACGCGTAGAATTGTTATGGTATGCGGTATGATTTAATTTTTAGTTGATTCATTCTGCATGTTGGAGATCCTTATGGTGTAGTCTGCATTCCATAGAGTATTTTGTAGTACTGTGATTTAGTTTGATTTTAACAGCTCAATATGCTTTGATTTTTGCTGATAAGGTTTCAAGTAGCTAGGCCAATTTTGCCATGGGCGTATCACGTATGTAAAATTACAATTTTCAGAGTGATTGTAGTGAACAATCAAATGTTTTCTATAATTATATATTTTAATCACATTACTTTGATTGGTAATTTCTATTGGAAAAACATTGTATTGTAACTTTGTATTACAAGATTTTGAATGATAATACCTTATCTAACTATCCATCTTTTTAGTTGTACTGTGCAAAATAATTAGCAATCTACGGATGCTCATCTATAAATTGTAGAATTTGCAATCTTGATCTTCCTCATTTACGGATGCTTATGTAATTTGGTAAAAATGGTGGTTACTATACTTGAATAAATCCTCAATTATTCATTCCAATTATTTGTTTTACCATTTCAATTCTTCATTTTATAAAAAATGGTGCATTGGAAGCTAAACATGGGTCATTGTGTCATTGATTGTTGATTCCAATTATTATTAACATCTAAATTTATTATGGTCATTAAACATAGAGATTTCATTCTTACGATAATTTTATATATTTTTACTTCAGATAATGTCAATTACCCGTGCATTTCATTTGATTACTTTTGAATAAAATCTTAAAAATTATGACAACTAATGAATTAATATTGTTGTTCGTAATATAAATTTTATCAAATTAGTTAACGAAATTGATAACACACATATTACATCCATAATTAGAGGAGATTAACAAAATTATGATAATTATTTCAATTCACGTATTATTATGTTAATTCACATATTATTACGTCCATACAATTATGTAAATTATTTCAATTCACAGATTATTACACATATAAAATTATGCTAATGGTTACTTTGGAATAAAATCTTAATAATTATGGTCATTGAGAAATTAGTTCAAACATTATACTTTTATTAAACGGTTTTTTATACTTGCCGTAATTTTATCTAATCAATTAAAGAAATTAATGGTACACATATTACGGACATAATTAAAGAAAATTAAACATACACATATATATTACGGATAAAATTAAAGAAAATTAAACATACACATATTACGCCCATAATTAAATGAAATTAAAATATACATTATTTTTTAATTATAATATATACTCCTTAATTACCATACTTATTCATAATACATGGACGTCATAATTAGCATAATATTAATCTATATTATATATAAAAACATAAGAATAGTAAAGGCATATTTTAAATTTTAAACAATAGTAAAGGTAAATTAAAAATAGAATGAAAATATTTCAATAATAATATTCTACATCATTAATTAAAAATAGAACAGAAATTAGGTAAAAATACCAGTGGATCTATTATTCTAATTGACTAATTAACTGAAAATAAAAAAAAAATTGACTAAAAATGAATCTGATGTTACTAATTGATTGAATATATAAAAGGAAATGAATATTAATAATTGACTGTAAATTTAAAAAAAAATCCATAATTAACTAAAATGAAAAAGGAAATGGTCATATCATTGCAATTTAATTAAAAAAGGAAAACATTCTACATCATAAATAATAAAGGCATATTATAAACAATATTAAAGATAAATTAAAAAAGGAACTGAAATTAAAAATGAAATGAAAATATTTCAATAATAATATTCTACATCATCAATTAAAAATGGAACGAAAATTAGGTAAATATTACTACGTAATTCTTTTCATTTTTCCTAGATAAGGTTGCCTGATATTAATTTACACATAACAATCGGCACTAATAATTAAAAAAAAATACAAGAACTGCCGGAGACGTCTGTTTTTTTTTTTTTTAATTTTATTATTATTATTATTATTTAATTATTTTAATTAAAATTATTTAAAAAGTTTATTTTAAAATTAGTAACCACCATGTCATCACAATTGTAGGTAAACAAGTCAATTTGGACTTTTTTTAAAAAAAAAACATGTCAATTTGTACTTAATTGCATGAGTTTATATAGTTCAGGAATTCAATTGCATTCTTTTTTAGTTCGATGGCCTAATTGCAGTTTTGTGTGTAGTTCAGTGGTTTATTTGACCATTATTCCGAGAAAAATGATATTACTAATTGATTTAAAATATAAAAAGATCGTAATCTATATTCTATACTACATATAAAAGTAAAATCCTCTTATTTCATTCCCTGCCTAAACTTTTGTAGTCAATTAATGAAATATTTTATTGGNATTTTCAGAGTGATTGTAGTGAACAATCAAATGTTTTCTATAATTATATATTTTAATCACATTACTTTGATTGGTAATTTCTATTGGAAAAACATTGTATTGTAACTTTGTATTACAAGATTTTGAATGATAATACCTTATCTAACTATCCATCTTTTTAGTTGTACTGTGCAAAATAATTAGCAATCTACGGATGCTCATCTATAAATTGTAGAATTTGCAATCTTGATCTTCCTCATTTACGGATGCTTATGTAATTTGGTAAAAATGGTGGTTACTATACTTGAATAAATCCTCAATTATTCATTCCAATTATTTGTTTTACCATTTCAATTCTTCATTTTATAAAAAATGGTGCATTGGAAGCTAAACATGGGTCATTGTGTCATTGATTGTTGATTCCAATTATTATTAACATCTAAATTTATTATGGTCATTAAACATAGAGATTTCATTCTTACGATAATTTTATATATTTTTACTTCAGATAATGTCAATTACCCGTGCATTTCATTTGATTACTTTTGAATAAAATCTTAAAAATTATGACAACTAATGAATTAATATTGTTGTTCGTAATATAAATTTTATCAAATTAGTTAACGAAATTGATAACACACATATTACATCCATAATTAGAGGAGATTAACAAAATTATGATAATTATTTCAATTCACGTATTATTATGTTAATTCACATATTATTACGTCCATACAATTATGTAAATTATTTCAATTCACAGATTATTACACATATAAAATTATGCTAATGGTTACTTTGGAATAAAATCTTAATAATTATGGTCATTGAGAAATTAGTTCAAACATTATACTTTTATTAAACGGTTTTTTATACTTGCCGTAATTTTATCTAATCAATTAAAGAAATTAATGGTACACATATTACGGACATAATTAAAGAAAATTAAACATACACATATATATTACGGATAAAATTAAAGAAAATTAAACATACACATATTACGCCCATAATTAAATGAAATTAAAATATACATTATTTTTTAATTATAATATATACTCCTTAATTACCATACTTATTCATAATACATGGACGTCATAATTAGCATAATATTAATCTATATTATATATAAAAACATAAGAATAGTAAAGGCATATTTTAAATTTTAAACAATAGTAAAGGTAAATTAAAAATAGAATGAAAATATTTCAATAATAATATTCTACATCATTAATTAAAAATAGAACAGAAATTAGGTAAAAATACCAGTGGATCTATTATTCTAATTGACTAATTAACTGAAAATAAAAAAAAAATTGACTAAAAATGAATCTGATGTTACTAATTGATTGAATATATAAAAGGAAATGAATATTAATAATTGACTGTAAATTTAAAAAAAAATCCATAATTAACTAAAATGAAAAAGGAAATGGTCATATCATTGCAATTTAATTAAAAAAGGAAAACATTCTACATCATAAATAATAAAGGCATATTATAAACAATATTAAAGATAAATTAAAAAAGGAACTGAAATTAAAAATGAAATGAAAATATTTCAATAATAATATTCTACATCATCAATTAAAAATGGAACGAAAATTAGGTAAATATTACTACGTAATTCTTTTCATTTTTCCTAGATAAGGTTGCCTGATATTAATTTACACATAACAATCGGCACTAATAATTAAAAAAAAATACAAGAACTGCCGGAGACGTCTGTTTTTTTTTTTTTTAATTTTATTATTATTATTATTATTTAATTATTTTAATTAAAATTATTTAAAAAGTTTATTTTAAAATTAGTAACCACCATGTCATCACAATTGTAGGTAAACAGGTCAATTTGGACTTTTTTTTTT